>NW_007734138.1:72839-78100 GCF_000696425.1 Galeopterus variegatus | reverse complement strand
CTTTGCACTGTCTCCACCGACTCCCATCAGAATGTATGAAGTACCACATGCAGGGCGGTATTTTTCTTCAAAAGAGAAAGCTCTAGACTCAGCTTTGATTTTCTGCATGAATTCTGATAGCTACACCTCACTCAGGACCTAAAGTTTTAAATATATTTTCTAGGAAATAAACAATTTTAAAAGTCAACTTTACGTAACATAAGCCAGAGGATGAGGCTAACAAAGCAGATCAAATAACACACTATCTAGCCTTTTCTGGGTATATGAGAGCAAACCCTGCTGAAACCAGAAGAAAAAGCCAGTCCCCTTTAGAGAATATTTGCTTCAAAATAGAGTCTAAAGTTCTTGATGATGCCTAGACTGTTTTTGGTCACCCAACAAGAGCGACGACTCTAGTAGCCCTCTGACAGAATCTAATTGTCCATTCTTCAAAAATAAATTTAGGTGGAGCCTGCATTAGTTCGTTTTCAGTTGTTTATAGCAGAGTAACTAAAACTGGGTAATTTATAAGAAAACAAAATTTACTTCTTACAGCTTTGGAGAGTGGGAAATCCAGGGTCTAGGGGATACAGCTGTGAAGGCCTCCTTCTTGGTGGAAAATCTCTGCAGTGCCAAGGTGGTGCAGGGACTCACATGGCAAGAGGGCAAACATCATAATGTGCTTTCTTCTTCTCCTTATAGAGCCTCTCATGTCACTCCTGTGATAACCCGTTAATCCATTAATTATTAACCCATTAATCTGTGAATGGATTAATCCATTCATGAGAATAGGACCCTCATGATACAATCACCTTTTAAAGGCCCTCTTCTCAATATTGCCACATTGGGGACTAAGTTTCACCATGAGCTTTGGAAGGAACAAATGTTCAAACCATAGTGTAGTCTTTCTTCACATAGCTCAAAACATTTTGCAAATAGTCCTCTGGAGAAGGTAAACATCAATGACTGACTCTCTATTTAAAATGTGAATGCGAATTTATTTTTACATTCACTCATTCAGTCATCCAGATATTCGTTTAGCAGACACTTACTGACACTCTCTTGGGTAGGTATTTCTATAAACAAAGACAAAGAGGAGGGCTCCACCCTTAAGAGAAAGTTTGAGACTGTACCTCCGATGGTTCAAAGACCAGTCAGACAAGAACCTGAACTTTCTGTCTCAATAACACCTGCCATTTGATAAGTCCTATGTTTTCCCTCACCGTGTGCATGCCTTTTTGGCACCGGGCAGGGAAGGGGTCTTCTAAGCAGAGGTGGATTCACTGTGAAGTTAATGAACTTAAGCTTTAGGCTCCCTTTTTACACAGCCCCTTTCAAGATCCTGAGACAGACCCTAGCAGTGTGTTCTGAATGAGAATATAAAGTTTGGGTAAGTAAGACACTTTGCATTATTTTTCTTAAAGAGGACCCCTGAATGTATAAGCTTGAGGCCCCACAAAACCTGAAGCAGACCTAACTCCAAACCTGGATGCACCTGGAAATGGAAGTTTAAGAAGGATCCCACTGCCTCTTACTCATCTCCTGGTGGTAAGAGGGGCCTTCAGCAAGTATTGAGATGAGGGCTCGGGGCTGTGTGGATGGCCCAGTTCAGCAGTGCATTTGAGTAAAGCTCACATTGTTCACGATGTCCCCACTACCAGTGTCCCCTTTACCCCGCACCACCACCCTTTGCCTCTAGAGCCAATTAAACTGAATGAAGCGACTGTCAGGGCCCAGATTGAATTTCTCACCTAGTGTAAATCCCACTTGATTTATTTTGTATAGACTAGCATCCTACATATGTGAAGCCTTGGAACATGAAAATGATAAATGGGTCTCAAGGTCAGGAGTCTGTCCCCTCTGTCTGTCTTCTCCATCTTGTGAAGTTTTTAATAATGCAAATTCTGTTCTTGGTAGTTCAGATGCAGTGAAGTGTCAGTCAGGGAAGACATTTTTAAGACCTTCTTTAAATTCAAGGCAAGGAAGCTGTAACTGCTCTGGTGTGTCATGTGACACCCAGAACAACAAGCTTAAGAGGAAGGCAAAGCTCCCCTGAAACGTCCCTGTTGCTCTCACCCTCAGCCTTAGTTAATGCCATGAGTGAACAGCCCCACCCAGCTCTCAGTTCCCTTGAAACCAAAGAGGCAGTGCACTGTGATTTAAATTAAAGGAAGAGATGTGCTTCGCACAAATTAGCTTTTCTATTGATGTGGTGCATACCACAAAGATCAGTCCTCTTGTTTTAATTCAAACCTGTGTGCTGCAATTTTTATTTAATTTAAAACTAGATAAGAACCAGGAGTTGCTGGAAGGAGGGGAAATGCCAAGCCCAATTGAGCCCTGACAGCCTTCCCAAAACCACTATGACTTTGGGATTGTGGCCTACTGGGCTAAAGAGCCACTGGCAAGAGCTGCTGTACTGATCTAAGCAGGAAGGAGGCTGGGGGAGCAGCTGGCAAGCTTTCGGAGCCAGGCCATATGTTGGAGAGCACTGATCCTCAAATTCACCGATTTCTGCTGCCCTTTAAAGAAGAAATCCTGATGTGTCCTATCATGAAAACTAGGAGTTTTCTGTTTGTTTGTTTGTTTGTTTGTTTGTTTGTCCTTTTTGAGACCGGCCACACTGCGCTCAGCCAGTGAGCGCTGTGAGCGCACCGGCCATCCCTATATAGGATCCAAACCCGCGGCAGGAGCGCTGCTGCGCTCCCAGCGCCGCACTCTCCTGAGTGCGCCACGGGCTCGGCCCACTAGGAGGAGTTTTAACCAGGAGAATGTGAGCACAGTGTATGGACTTATGTAAAACCTCATCCATGAACTTCCACAGCTGCAAAAACTACAGCACTGAGCACTGCCAGGCTTTGCTGCTGACGCTCAGGGCTCATTCATTGTCCACTAGCAATCATCAACATTCAAATAGCTGCTGGCACCAAAGGATTAAGAGAAAGGCATGGAAGAACAACTTCAAATTAAGAAAAGTTTTTCATTAGCATTTATTTCTTCTCACTTGTGAAAAAGCTGCCATTACTTTTCAAGTTTCGGGGAACACTATGTTCTGCAGCTCATGGAACATCAGTGCTCTGCAGAAGGATGGCTGAAGAACCACAGCCAAGATGCAGAAGACCCTTCCCACCTGCCAAGGTGTAGGAGACAGTCTTTCTCAGTGTCTTTTTGATGAGCCATTAATCAAGCCATGGTCGGAATGCAGCTTGAGACGTTCCCCCAGAAGTGTCCTTATCCAGCTGACATCAATGGCAGCCAGAAAAAACATAAACGGAACTCATGAAAGTGAAGAGTAAAGAAGGTCATTGCTTCAGCATGCCCAGAAACAGCAGTCTGTGTCTGCAACCACCAGAGTGACGGGGCTCCGTGACCTCCAGCAACGCCCGACAGCCATCACCAGCCACCACGGAAAAGGGACATTTCCATGCTCTCTTGATCACTGATACCCAAAAGCATGGTCCTCAGACCAGCAGTTTTGGCACTCCTAGGGAGCTCATAAGAAATACTGAATCCAAATTTGCATTCTTACAAGGTCCCCAGGTCATTCATGTGCCTGTGAAAGTTTGAGAAGCATGTCCCAGGAGTCATCTCAGTTCATGGCTTCTGCTCTTAACCGCTCTCTCCAGTCCGTTCTTCCCACCTCGTTCGGTCCTGCATAAGGCCCCCAGCGCCAGCTTGCCCCTTGTTCTCCCATGTGCCTTCTGACCATCACAGCGCCGTCTACCCAGTCATTGACTTTCTTCAGCCCCCTCAGTATGCCGAGGCCTTTCCCCCATCTGCTCGGGCTGTCCCTCTGCCTGCCACCCTACACATCCATCCACCTTCACTCTCTGGCTCAGCTAACTCCTTTTATTCATTGCATCTCAGCTCAGCCACCCTGCCTCCAAGAAGCCTTCGTAAGTCCTCAAATTCCTCCCATCTGTTTCCATAGCACCCAATACTTCTCTCCTAATAGTCCCCACACTCTACCACGACTTCCGGGCCTGCCCGCATCCCCTCTAGACCGAGCTTTGTGAAGATGAAACGCTTCGTCATCTCTGTGCCTCAGCACACAGCACACTCCTAGACACTGAGCAGCCTTCCACAAATTTAGTGCATGAATAGGTGAATGAGTGAATGTCATACAACATTGTCATACAACTACAGTTGTGCATTCGCTTACACTGTCACTTAAGGACTATCCACTCCTGTTCTATCAGTCTCTGGAACTTTCCATTTTAGAATTGGCCCCTCGGTCAGCTCTCAGACTAGCTTCCCCAATTCCAGAGGTGGGAGCTTAGCAACAATACTGTTAAGGCAAGTATTTATTTATTTATCAACAAATAAAACCTTTACTTTTTTAATGACAGCAAATATTTTTCACTTACTTCTGGCTAAAAAAACCTTCCTGAGTGTTGAAAATAGAAAACATTGGTAACACTTCCTCAAAAGCAGCATGTGGATCTGAGAACATTTTTAAAATCTTTGCTTGCTTTGTGTCAGGGGGATGTGTTTGTTTTCCCTTTAAAAACCTGAGAGTTCATTGAAAACCCTGGAACATTTACATGGCCCAGGTGATTTGAATCAAGAATCAGGCTAAACCCCACTTCAGCTTAGGAAAAAGATTTCTTTAAATACAACGGTTAGCTGAGAGTCTGGGCTCCTCTGAGAGCTGGGCCTTTCTTTCCTTCCCTGCCCTTATTCACACTTCCAGAGGGACAGCCCATGTGAGGCCATCAAGCTGTTGGAATTCCTTCCCTGCACCTCCCCCTTGGGATCCCTCTTGCCTAGAGTCCAATGCTGTCTCACCCTCCCATGCTACATCTTCCTGCCCTGGGTATATCTTGTGCAGTTAATTAGGCCACTGTCTTTTTCTTACCAGTAGAAGGTCACTAACTAGTTAATGAGGCACAGGGTGAGAACTTTTTCTCCATTAACGGGTATACACTTCCACCAAGTACCCATCTCTCCCAGGTGCTACTGCTGTAGCCTGAGCAGCATTAGCAAGCAAAGTGGTTGGGGTAGGTCTTCTGAGGTCTTCAAATGGGACAGAGTTAATCAGATGATGCAGGAAATGAGCCACAAAAAAAAATGTTTTAACCAGTGTGTCCAGCAGTCACAGAAAAAGTCATCTTAGATAATAAATAACCACGAGCTGCATTGCTGTGCCAAAGCAGACAGGCATAGTAGACCCATATGACTTGTACATCCCATTAAGTCCTCATAGTTTCAAATGCTGGGAAAGGTTATGTGATTATGATGAATTCAGAATATCCGAGAAATAGCTGAGAACTGCGTCCAGC
>NW_007734138.1:69817-72368 GCF_000696425.1 Galeopterus variegatus | reverse complement strand
TCTGAGGTCTTCAAATGGGACAGAGTTAATCAGATGATGCAGGAAATGAGCCACAAAAAAAAATGTTTTAACCAGTGTGTCCAGCAGTCACAGAAAAAGTCATCTTAGATAATAAATAACCACGAGCTGCGTTGCTGTGCCAAAGCAGACAGGCATAGTAGACCCATATGACTTGTACATCCCATTAAGTCCTCATAGTTTCAAATGCTGGGAAAAGGTTATGTGATTATGATGAATTCAGAATATCCGAGAAATAGCTGAGAACTGCGTCCAGCCCCAAACAGTTGTTTTCTCCTATTATTAAGTCAAAACATCATTTTTCACTTAGCTCCAAAAGGAATTTACAATAAAAATTACTTACTCTTGCCATTTTAAGCAGCAAATAGGTTTTGCTATTTGGCACAGCACAGTATTTTTTAGATAGGAACTACTGTGTTGGTGACGTGCCGTGAGTTCAGGCTTTGAAGCAGGCTCAGCCTGAGCTATGTGATTAGCCCTTTCCAAACCTCGGCTCCCTGGGCTGTGAAATGGGGATAATAATACTTACCTCCAATGGTAATGTCAAAAACCGAACTAGAAAATACATTAACAATGCCAGGCACAGGGACTGCCACCTAGGAGACACTCACAACGGGAGTTTCTTTGACTTTCTCTCACCACCACAGATGGCAAGACAGCCGGTACTGCTTTCACAGAGACATGACAGAGACACGACTCGTGAACTCACAACTGTTCCCGGGAAAACATCCTACCCAAGGCTGAGGTTTTCATTCCAGAGAAGGTTTGACTGTCAAGTCGCTGCCGAGGACACAGTCTGAGGCAGACGCTCAGTGTGAGTGACAAACCTGTGCAAAACAAAGGCCCATGGCTCCTGCTTCCCTCCCTCCCTCCATTTAAGGACAGTTGGTGACATTCTACTTTCAGTTCCAGCAGTGACATACTCCAGGCATTAATATGTGAATCAAAATGTAACTCAAAGTACAAGTTTTTGTGAAGAAAATATACTGTACCTCTCCCCCCGCCCCCGGACAAATTGACACGTGAAATGTCACAATCTGCTTAGACACTTATTGAGTGTGAGAAAGTGGCAAGACCTTGCAGACAACCAGATCCTGTGCACTTAGAAGTGCAGCTGGTGAGAGCATGCCAGCCCCTGAGAGACACTGAGCGGTGAGAGGAGACACCCAGAAGGCTCGTCACCTCTCCCTATGTTTCAGGGATAAAGTCCTAGAAGGATACAGGAAAATAAATAGTTTTATCATTTATTCAGGAACTTTCTGTGTACATATAGGTTTTCAGGATGTCCAGAGTGTCATGAATATCACAAATATCTCTTTGATGGTTTTAACCAAATTAACCTGTGCACTGAGGCAAACCAATGGACTGCATTGTTTTTCCCTATTTTCTGCCTGAATTTACTTACTCAGTGTCTGCTTGTTTGGGCATTGGGTAGATAAAACCTTAGAAAACTATCAACACAGCAAACCAAGTTCAAAAACTTAATGTATCTCTGTCAGTCACAGATCCCTCTAACTCTGCCCTCAGGTTCTGTGGCTAGGGTTCAAAAGAAGTCAATAAGATTGACTCAGGTAAGTTATATGTGCAAATAAGCAAGAAGCAGTTACATTTAAAAACGCCTTGTACTAAATATCCATAGGGCCATTGGGTAATGTAGGAATTTTCAGCATCAGCTCTGATATATTAAAGAGGTTCAGATGCTATTTGGTCATTGAAGTCTTTCACAGACCCACCAAACCTCTGTGAGTAGCACAGGGTCCCCAGTCCTGCCTCCTGACCTCCCACTGACTGCCAGGAAGCCTATTCCAAAAGCACCAGGACCCGTAGAGGCCCAGGGTTCCACAATGAGAGAAGAAGGGGACCCCAGGGCAAGGGCCCTGCCAAGAAGCTCTGTCACCCTCACCACCCACCTCCCCACAGTGGCTGAAACATTTCACTACACTTTCTTGAAGCTGTTTCAAATTCCACAAGTAAACGTGAAAGCTTGCATGTTAACAAGTGTTTTAAAATGCACTCCTCCCAGGCAGAATTAGGTGCTATCCTTCCTCAATAGGTTTCTTCCAATTGCTTTTTCCCTGGCATGAAGCTTAGTCTGCCTGTTCCGGGAAATGGGAGTTTTAACTGGAGAGCCAAAACCAGATCACTGTAGATGAAGGTGGCTTGGGGGTATGTGGAGCAGAATGAAGGCCCCAGATGCTGGAGAAAGGGACAGAGGGAGGGCAAAGGCACAGAAAGAGTTGGGGAGGGGCCAAGAGGCTAAACCCCTACTCCAGAATGTTGCCTGGGATTGATCTTTGCCTAGGAAAGGGGAAGGAGATTTTCTTCTTTTATTCTTTCCTTAGAACTCAAATTCTTACTATAACTATGATTTTTTAGCTTTGTCATAGGTTAAATATTCAATAGAAGAATGAAACACAGGTTTAATAACTAGCTATACCACCTGCTATGTAACTTGGCCACATCTCCCCATCTCTCCCAGCCCCAATTTCCTGAGCTGTTAAAATATATTTTGTGATTCTACAGAGACCTGTAG
>NW_007734138.1:68105-69236 GCF_000696425.1 Galeopterus variegatus | reverse complement strand
CCCAGAACGTTGCCTGGGATTGATCTTTGCCTAGGAAAGGGGAAGGAGATTTTCTTCTTCTATTCTTTCCTTAGAACTCAAATTCTTACTATAACCATGATTTTTTAGCTTTGTCATAGGTTAAATATTCAATAGAAGAATGAAACACAGGTTTAATAACTAGCTATACCACCTGCTATGTAACTTGGCCACATCTCCCCATCTCTCCCAGCCCCAATTTCCTGAGCTGTTAAAATATATTTTGTGATTCTACAGAGACCTGTAGTGTAGATATATGTAGACACCTTAGGACAGCCTAAGCTGCTATGACACACAGATTTCCAAACTTCAGTGGTTTAATCAGAGTAGTCATTCCTTTCCAGCTCATGTCACATGCCAGGATTGATATTAGCAGGGGGGTTGGGGAAAGAGGGTGCCTCTCCTCCAGATGGTGATGCAGATATAACCAGGCTTCTTCCATCTCATGACTTCATACCTGAGAGATGGACTCTACACATGTGGTCCATGAAACCACATCACCTGGTCCATGGCATCACCTGGCAACCTGTTAGAAATGCGAATTGTCAGCCCTATCACAGATCTACTGAGTCAGATACTCTAGGAGTGCAGCCCAACAATCTGAGTTTGAAGAAGTCCTTTAGGTGATTCTGATGTAGCTGGTCTGGGAAGCACTTCATGATTTATGTCCAGCTGGTGGAAGGGAAAAGAGAGTTGGGGGTAGGAAGAACTGCTGCTTAACGAGCCTTAGTCCAGAAGAGACACAAATCACATCTGCTTTCATTTCCTTGGTGAAAACCAGTCATGTTGTCATATCTAACTTTAAGAGTTGCTAGAAAATATAGTTTACACAGTTATAGCAGCATACCATAGACCATATAAGAATAGGTTGTGGCCGACCAATAGCCATCTTTGCCAAAACAGCCCTCTGCAGTAGGAATATTGTCATCATTTATATCATTGCTTCTATGTAAAAAAGCAATCCCACGCCGAAACAAGAGTTCCCCAACCCCAACACCTATTGACATTTAGAGCCAGATAATTCTTCACTGTGGGGGCTGTCCTGAACAGTACAGGATGTTTAGCAGCATCCCTGGTCTCTAACCACTAGAAGCATCCTCATGACCACCATCA
>NW_007734138.1:62656-67437 GCF_000696425.1 Galeopterus variegatus | reverse complement strand
CAGGATGTTTAGCAGCATCCCTGGTCTCTAACCACTAGAAGCATCCTCATGACCACCATCACCACCACCCCCTTGTGGACAACCACACATTTCTCCAAACAGTGCCAAATATTCCCTGGCAAAATTGCCCCAGTTGAGAACCACTGGTCTAAACAGAACACTTGTAAGTTGACCATTTGATCACAACCCTCATAAAATGTTGACTTTCTTCTGATCTCAGTTAGTTAGCCTTTTCCTTGAAACCTTCTGTTGAAGATTTCAGCTAGCAGGAAGGATTATTTTACAGTTTACTATCCATCCACCTTACCTACATAAAAATAAACTTCCAAAGCCAGAGGCATCTATGCATGTTGACTTCAGAGCTGTGACAGCTAATCCTATTTACAATTACCCTTTCTGGCTGCCCAGGGCTTCTAAAAACAAACTTCGTTTAATACAAAAATACACTGAAGTTATGTTACATTCCTTCTCAGTAGCCTTAAGTTTAAGCAATTCAAGTTCAGGAAGAGAGATGAAGGAAAGAAAGTTCTGCTTGTGTAACACAGACTTAGTTTACAGAAAAACTCAATTTATTTTTGAATGTAGAAGGTTTTTCCACTGAAAACAACCTGTTGGCTTCACTTCCATGTGATAAAATGATGTTGAACTGAAAATGGAACCAGTAGCAAGGTTGCACTATCCTGGAAAATGTGTTTTGAAACCAAACTGACATTTTTGCTGCAAGTAGTTACCCTTTGCAAGGTCATGAGATTTCAGCAAGGGTAAAAGCAATACATAATTCAATTTGAGACCTAAACCAGAGTTTGACTTACCAGATTAGTAATAAGAAAGTGTTAAATCTTTGAAATCAACCCCCTCGCCATACTTGAAGTAAAAGGAAAAAAGGGATTGCAATGGATTATATCCCAAATGGGAAGACAGATAGCAAAAGAGCTCATCTGAAGGACATTTGTTTTAAAGGATGGGTCAATTTCTCAGGGACATTTCTGCATCCATGCTCATCTCCTGCTCATTCCTTATGGGTTCCAGTTGTGCTTTCAAACACAGAAATGGCCTTTCCTTCATCCGTTCACTCATGCCATCATGCAGTGCTTAAGGAGTGCCCGCCCTGTAAGAGGCACCATCCTGGCACTGCCAATATGACAAATCAGGAGTCAGCTCTCTCCAAGCTCACTTTTTAGTGGAGGGAGGCAAATCTTAAAATTAAAAAATAAACATGATCATTTCAGAGGGTGATAAGCGCAATGAAAGAGATACAAAAAAGACCTGGGTAAAGGGAAAGCATTGAAATGAGGTGGTCAGGGCACCTTTGTGAGGGCTGAGATGAGGAGGGGCAGCCCAGGGATGGCCTGGGGGGACACTGGAGGTGGGAGGAACAGCAAGTACAAAGGCCTCGGGGCAAGGGTCAATGTGGTTTAAAATAAGCTTCATCTTCCTACACTCTCCAAGCTCAGACCTATCCTCCCACCTTCTCTCTCTCTCCAGCAGAAAGACCCTAACCGCTCCCCTGAACTCTCACATCTAACCACCCATCAGCCTCTCCACTCGAAAGACTAACAGGCATCTCAGATTTAACGTGGCTGGAACATAACCCTTGATCGCTCCCGTCACTCAAACATCCTCTTCCCACGGCTTTTCCCAAGTCTTCCACTTGCTCAGACCATAAGTCCTTGAAGCCTTGATTTACATCCAGCACCTACCATGCTGCCAGCCTGGTCTGATCTACGTTCACTTCTTGCCTGGACTAATGTGGCAGCCTCCTTTCTCACTGGCCTTCTGCCTCCAGCCTGGAAATTTGTTTTCCATATCAGAGCCAGAATTATTCTCTTAAGCATAGAACAGATCATATCAGTAACTTGCATAAAACCTTCCTAAAATTTGCCATCTCAGAATAAAGTTCAAAAGCCTTGCTATTCAAAAGCCCAGCATGATCTGGCTCTGTTACATCTGTGGCATTATCTCCTTCCACTGTCCCTATCCCCTTCATTCCACCCCGGCTGCACTAGCCTCCTTGCTGGTGCTTAAACATGCCAGGCGTACCCTTGCCTCAGGCCTTTGCACCTACTGTTCCCGAAGCCCGCAATGCTTTTCTTCCAGACACCCACATGCCTTCTCCCTCTATTAGGGTCTCTGCTCAAATGTCACCTAAACAGAGAGGTTTTCCTGACCACCCTAATATCCAACCCCACATACACGTTCTTTCCCCTTACCCTGCTTTGGTTTTCTTTATAGTGTGGAGAAGTTCAAACTTTCCCTCTGCAGTTTCTGCAATTGAGTCTGCTTAGATAAACTGACAATAGACAGCTTAACAGGAGAAAAGGAGAAAAACATATTTGTTTTGTGCACATGCGCACAAGAGCCACACACATTATGAGACTCGAAGGACAGCCAGGTGGCTGCAGCTTGAATACCCTCTTCAGAGGAGAGAGGGGAGTGGAGGATGTAGGCAATTTTAGAGGAATAACAAATGATTTTAGGGGAGATGAATGGGCCCAAAGAACAGACAATAGCCTGGGACAAAGTTCCTCTGGGCTCTGGGTATAGTGTCAACTCTCATCTTCCTTCCTGTATATGCATCAACTTCTCCCAGTTGATGGCATGTCTGGGGAAGGGATTCACAACAACTGAATGACTTCTGGAGAATCTGGCCTGTAGGAAGATATGGGAACTTCAGAAACACCTTCCCTGCACTGGCTGCAACCCAGGTGCTCTCAGTTTGAACTCCAAGCTACATATGATGAGATATCGTTTTCTGAGCCCCAACAATAGCATCCCACATAACGAAAATGGAAGTGCCTTTAGGTCAAGGACCATCTCTGTTTGCTGCTATCCCCTGGAGCCTGAATGGATGAAAACATGACTATCACCATCTCATATCTAACCACTGCAATAGTTCAATTTAAAAGCAAGAGTTTTACGTTCTGGGTACTGAGTTTCATGTTCTGGGTACTATGGAAGATATAAGAACTGTGTAAAGAAAATGTAATTTCAACCTTTTAAAAGATTAAGAGTTGGTGAGAAAGAACAAGCCACATTTAATTACTGATTCATCTTACACTATGACTTAATAATACAAGTGGCATGAGCAGTATGTTTTATAGGATTTCTAAAAAAGAGAGAACATTGTGGACTGGAGTATTCTGGAAAAACTCCATGGGCAGAAAGGTGGCACAAATGCATGAAGTGTGGGAAAGTCTAAAGGAAAGGCAGAATCCCAGAAGTGAAGCGAAGGATTAACAGGGGCCATGGCACAGAGGAAAGCATAGCGATTGTTTACGGGAAGAGAAAAGACTGCCTTGCCTGTGGAGGTTCTTTTGGAGAAGATGAAGGAAATGGGAAAAGTGGGGTGAGGTTCTGACAGAAAGGGTTTTTTGGGCTGTGAGAAGCTACGTATGGTTGCTGGGTCAAATCACTGAGGGACCATCCAGCTCACGTCCCTCAGAGGAAACTGGCCAAGACCAGAGTGTTGGTCAGGAGCACAGGCAGGATGTGCGGTGATGGGCCTGGACCAGGCTGGTGCAGCAGAAGTGAGACAAGCCTGAGCTGACATGTACCTCATTCTCTGCTGAATCAGAATCTCTAGATGCAGGACACTGGCGTGAATGTCTACATATATGTTTAAGTTCCACATGATTCTGATGTGCACTTCTAGTTGAAGACCACAAGCCAAGTCTTAAAACCGCCTTAGAGATGAGGTACCAGAGATCCAGATGAGACAACCTGCTTACGACCGTGCACCCTGTCAGACGCGGGCCTGAGAACACATCCCACAACTCTTCACTCCCAACATAAGGCTTTAAGGGTCTCAATAAATAATAAAAAGGCAGAAACTGAATTCGCGGAAACAATTACTCAACCATTACATTAAACCAAGAGGTATCAACCACTTTTCTCTATGTAACCTGAAGTCATGAAGAATCAGAAAATTCATCTGTTCATTGATTTGCTCAACAAATATTTATTGAGCACCTATTACATGCCTGGTGTTTGTATTAGTCCATTTCTGTTGCTTATAACATAAATACTTGAAACTGAGTGATTTTTTAAAAAAGTGATTGCTTACAGTTCAGAGGCTGGGAAATCCAAAATCCAGGGAACACATTTGATGAAGGCGTTGGTGGTGGTGACAGTGACCCAGGGGTCTCACATGGCAGAGCAGAGAGAGACTAACCTCTCATGTGGTCTTCTTTTAAAGCCCTCAGAACCATGCCCCTGACCATCATTATTAATCCACGCACTATGGCATGGTCCTACAATCCAATCACCTCTTCAAAGCCCCAACTTTCAATTACCGTAATAGGATTTCCCACCCTCAACAGTTACAGTGGTGACTAAACTTCTAATATATGAATTTCGGGGACACAATTCAATCAATCCACATAAGTGTTGCTCTAGGTGTTGCAGATAAACAGAGCCAGCCAATCACAATGTACTGTAGTGAGTGGTAAGGCAAACATGGGTTGTACTAGGAATATAAGCCAGACATCCAAAGAGGCTTCATGGAGAATATAGTGTCTCCGCTGAGCTCTCAAGATCAGCTGGAATTAGGTGAAGTCTGGGTGGGGTTATAGGAGAAAGAACTGGAGAGAATTTGGATGAGAAAAAAATGATTCAGGCATAAAAAACCATATATGCAAAAATCCTTTACCCATCATTGATTTCAGCGCCTTAAATGCTCCACATCTGTTGACAATGGTCACGATTTGGGTCCTCATGAGGCATAGAAATCTTTCCTTTTCTTCATCAGACTATACTTTCAAAGCATCTTCTTTTGCAACTCT
>NW_007734138.1:49523-62273 GCF_000696425.1 Galeopterus variegatus | reverse complement strand
ATAGAAATCTTTCCTTTTCTTCATCAGACTATACTTTCAAAGCATCTTCTTTTGCAACTCTAACACAGTGTATCACAGTTTACCTTTTAAGAAAGTCATTTTCATAGGACCGTGGGCACTGCAATAGAGGAGCACGAATCACTGCATTCTCTCACTGAGTCTTGGATAAAGCTTAGCATGGGTCCTCATGAGGCATAGAAATCTTTCCTTTTCTTCATCAGACTATACTTTCAAAGCATCTTCTTTTGCAACTCTGACACAGTGTATCACAGTTTACCTTTTAAGAAAGTCATTTTCATAGGACCGTGGGCACTGCAACAGAGGAGCACAAATCACTGCATTCTCTCACTGAGTCTTGGATAAAGCTTAGCACATAGTGAGTGCTCAAGAAATATTTATAGTTTCTCCCTATTGCTTTGCACCTTAAATCAGGATGCCCTGAGAGGTACTTATATCCCTGTGATTTAAGTGTAGCTATATCAGACCTTCGCCCATCCAGAACACATTTGCAAATTTGTAATTGATTAAAAGCTCCACTTCTGCTCCTTAAAGATAAACAGGAAGATGCACATTTTGTACAGCAGGGGTCCTTTCTAGAAAGCTTCCTTGGTTCAATAGTTTTCTATTGTTATGAACAGAACACCAACATAATTAACATAAGAATCCCTTAGAGGCCAATTTTAAATGAAACCACATTTAATTGCAGGTAATTCCTTTATTCCCCAAGATGATACTAACTTTCCAACTGGGTATATGAAATATGTCAAAATCTCTGCAAAGTAAACCCATTTAAATTGAAATAGTATAGTCTATCAACATCCAAAAGTATGGAATTATTTTGATTAGTTAGCCAAAACAAATAGAAAAAGAAAAGTAAATCCAAAGAGTCAAAGTATTCATAAAACAAAACCTAACGTGAGTTTTGACAAGTTCTGTATTTCCTGAGTGTCCAAGCAAAATAGTATATGTTCTTTGGAAAAAACGTTTTGCTAAAAATAAAATCCTGTCAATATTAATTTTCCATTTTTAGTATTTTGCTGGTAGCCTAAGTAATTTGTTTCAATCCTGAAATCTTCTATTGCCCAAAGCCATGGTGTTAAGAAGGCAGGATCAGTGTGCACAGGGCCTCTATGTTGGAGGTAATCAATACATATGTACTAAATGAAGCAATGAATGGTCATTGATTTGACATTTGTCTAAGTTCCAAATGTATCAAAAGTAACTTGTAGCGTCATAAAGGATGCGTAGGTTGTAGGCAATAAGTAGCTCGTCTTCTCTGGAGTTCTAAATTAGCTTCACTTTGCCCACTCAGCAACCTCCCTATTCTCAGTCTCATGTTTCCAGTGCCATCACGCCACCCCCCATGTGGCATGTGCTATATGTGCCACAGGTGACCAGGGCTACAGACAGATGATCCCTTCTCTTCAAAACACCCTCTTTCTGTGTTTTTTTAGGTGGCCATCATAGTGAGAAGGCATCCTCTTGAAGTTTGCCCCTAATTAGCAATGTCTCTCAACCTGCCACAAGACAGTGGCTGTACTTTTCCATTATTTTTAGAGATCTCTATATTGCATCTCCTATAAATAAAGAGATTTTTATAGATGGGATATGTATTTTTAAGAAGTCAGAGTAACAGATATATTTTAAGTGCATTTTTAAACCAAGAACTGCTCATGTATAGATAATTTAGATTTAAGAGCATAGTTATGCTAGTTGAACATGATAACAATACATTATTAAACATACTTAAGAAGATTAATGATTGCTTACTTTCCTATCCTCAATATCCCGCATGAGAATTTATAGTAAACACGATATAGCATGTTTTAATTTTTATTCTAGTTTGTAATCTTTTCTTTCTCATAAAAAACTCAAAGGAAAAAATAACCATGAAATCTTCATAAAAATCAAAACAAATATTCAGAGACTGATTCATCACTTAATATCTCTGATATCATCTAATTCGGGGTAATGCTACTTTATGAACATTTCTAGCAATATGAGCTTGAGGAAAAGAGAAAATGCAAAGATCACCTCCTATCTCCAGTCTTGTACCGTGATTAAACATGGCTAGGAGCTTTACCTTGACCTAGAAATTTTCTCCCCAGATACAGCAGTCTGTGGACCGTTTCCTTGAGTTCCTATTTCCTAGTGACACCATTTGTATTTCCTGACACTTAATATCTCTGATATCATCTAATTCGGGGTAATGCTACTTTATGAACATTTCTAGCAACATGAGCTTGAGGAAAAGAGAAAATGCAAAGATCACCTATCTCCAGTCTTGTACCGTGATTAAACACTGCTAGGAGCTTTACCTTGACCTAGAAATTTTCTCCCCAGATACAGCAGTCTGTGGACTGTTTCCTTGAGTTCCTATTTCCTAGTGACACCATTTGTATTTCCTGAAAATAACGTTATTTAAAAAGTCCCCAGTATTACGAGTTATTAATAATATTTCCACTCTCTTGTCCCCAGCTGGGTCTGAATGCGTGAACACCCCTGGTGGGGACACTTTCCTTCTTGAGTACAGTCATCTCAAGTGTTCAGAATTTCTGATATATAAGAACTTTTTTATTAATATCTACTTCAAATGTTATCTTTCTTATCCTCAGGCCATTTCCATGTCTACATGGAGATTTAGAATAATTTCCTTCCTCCATTACATTTTGTTCCTTGAAGGTATTTTATAACCAGAGTGCATGTTCTCTCTTTCTGAAGCTCCCTTCTTTCAGGCAAAATGGATTAAGTCTTTCTAGTTCAGTCCTCTGGATCTTGTGTTATGCCTCTTGTCTCTTGCATATTCTCAGCATGGAGATAAGAAAGAAGCATTATATTGTAAGTCGGAGACCTAGGAATAAAAAACAGGATTGTTATAGTTTTCCTCATCCTACCCTGCATCCAATTCTTAAAATTCCTTTAATGAATGAATAAACATTTGGAAATTTAGAAACCTAGATGCTACTATAAATATTATAAAAAGTGGGCCATTGAAATTTTATCTATGTGATTTAAACTTTTCTATAAAAATAACCAAATCAATACCTTTCTGACTTACATTTGCTGTCATTATAAATCTTTATTTGTCCTGTTACACAGTATAACAGGGACCATAAATGTCTTGCAAGCCTTGGGTTACCCAAGAGACCTTCCATTTTATCTCCTTTCCTTTACTACCTGTGCTTTTATTTACTCTTCTTCAAAGTCTATGTTTGTTTCTATTTTTATTACAGTCATTACATTTGATTTGATGTTCTAGCATTTAATCTTTAATATCCGTAGTAAATATACTTAGTATGGATTCATAAAAACTCAATTAGCATATTATTATTAAAGAAGAAAAGGTAAAACAAGAAACAGCCAGGTTTTAATAGGTTAGTTTAGATGATAGACTTTGTAAAAGTATATAATCAGTCTAAAGTAATTTTTAAATGTCATTTAATTATTTGTTAATTTTCAGTGGTCCACAAGCCTAGTTTTCCTTGTAGTCTAACACAGTCTATTTTTAAAAAGGAATTATTCCCAGAATGGATTTTTTTGTAGATATAGAAAATAATATTCTTTAATTTTATGGAAAGGCAAAAGAGCTAGAATAGCTAAAACAATTTTGAAAACAAAAAATAAAGTAGAAAGAATCACTCTACTCAATATTAAGGCTTACCATATAGCTACAATAATCAAGACAGTGTACTATCAGAAGAAGGAAAGACACATAGGTCAATGGAACAAAATAGAGAGTTCAGAAATAGACCCACACAAATATACCCAATTGATTTTTAATAAAGATCCAAAAGCAATTCAATGGAACACTTAGACATTCATGGGTAAAAAAATGAACCTCAACCTAAACCTCTCACCTTATACAAAAAAATAACTCAAAATGATCATGAATTTAAATGTAAAACTATAAAACATTTAGAAAAAAACAAGGGGAAATGTTTAGAATCTAGAGTTAGGCCAAGAATTCTTAGACTTGACCCCAAAAGCATGATTCATAAAAGAAAAAATCAACAAATTAGATTTCATGAAAATTAAAACCTGCTCTGCAAAAGATTCTCTTAAGAGGATAAAAACACAAGCTACAGAGTAGGACAATGATTACCTAGAATATGTAAAGAACTCACAAAATTCAACAATCGAAAAATTCAACAACCCAACTTAGAAAATTAGAAAGACACACAGATCCACTTCACATGAAGAGGGTATACAGATACCAAATAAGCACATTAAAAAATGTTCAATACTACTGGCCTTTAGGAAAATGCAAATTAAAATCACAATAAACTAACCCCACATACATATCAGGATGACCAAAATAAAAACTAGTGACAACACCAAATTGGCAAAGATACAGAGAAATTGGATGACATATTACCGGTAGAAATGTAAAATGGTACATACAGTTTGGTACTACTCAGCAGTAAAGAGGAAGAAGCCAACGATACAGTAAATGACCAGAGATGAACATTCCAATAATCATACTGGGTGAAAAAAGGTAATTCCAAAAGGCTACGTACTGCATGATTCCATTTACATAACATTCTTGAAATGACAAAACCATAGAAATGGAGAACAGATTACTGGTTATCAGGTGTTGAGGGAGTGTGTGGGTGGGAAGTACGTGTGGTTACATAAAAGGACAACACGATGAGGGATCCTTGTAATGATGAAAATATTGTGTATCTCGACTGTATTGATGTCAATATTCCAGTTGAGATATTGTGCTGTAGTTTTGCAAGATGTTATCGCTGGGGAGAAAAGTGAGGAAAGGCATATAGTATCTCTCTGTATATTTCTTACAACTCCATGTGAATCTGCAATTATATCAAAATAAAGAGTTTAATTAGGAAAAGTAATCCTGTTAGCAAATTGTAAAGATAAATACATCCAAATGAGAATGAGACATGCAAAACATTTATTTTCTTTTTTGGTTTTCCCTGCAAGGTTTGCGAGGAGCGATCGCCTTTGCCTTAGCTATTCGGAACACAGAATCTCAGCCCAAACAAATGATGTTCACCACCACACTGCTCCTTGTGTTCTTCACTGTCTGGGTGTTTGGAGGAGGAACGACCCCCATGCTGACTTGGCTTCAGATCAGGTGAGTGACACTGTTTAGCAAAGGAAATCATTATGAGGCATGGCTGTGCTGTTCAATTTCTGGTATTGCTGACCCAGTCAAGAGGACAATGGCAGGTCCGTATCCTAACTTTCCCTGGAGTCAAGTTGACCTTCACTCCCAAGGTGAAACAATATGATCTAGCACCAACTGAGCTGACGTTTCCAACAGTCTTAGAAACCCTAGGATGATGTCTATTTAGTCTGCCCCTAGATAGGGATTTATCCAAATATTAATTCTTTCATTCAACAATATGTATTGAGTACAGTGTGACATGCTATGGAGTTGACAAAAGTAAGTGAGACACAAGTCTTATCCTCAAGATCCTCACAAGCCAGTATGACTAACTTTCCCTGGAGTCAAGTTGACCTTCACTCCCAAGGTGAAACAATATGATCTAGCACCACCTGAGCTGATGTTTCCAACAGTCTTAGAAACCCTAGGATGATGTCTATTTAGTCTGCCCCTAGATAGGGATTTATCCAAATATTAATTCTTTCATTCAACAATGTGTATTGAGTACAGCGTGACATGCTATGGAGTTGACAAAAGTAAGTGAGACACAAGTCTTATCCTCAAGATCCTCACAAGCCAGTATGACTGATACAGAAAAAGCTTTAATGCTAAGGAGAAAGTGAATTCGTTTTGTTTTCAATTCCTCACAGCACTTAAGATAAAAATGGGAACATAGGAAATGCTTAAGCACATTTGGTTAGTGAGCCAGGTGTTTAGCCAGAGGGATGCTGTGGACACAGGTTAGATACATTCTCACAGGTAAAGAGGGTCAAGACTGGTCAGAGACCTCCAGTAAGCACTGCCTGGAAGATGATTGCTATAAACCTGAAGTTTGCAGGTAGCAGACAGTTTGACAAAAACAGATGGCTGGTACCCATTGCAAAAATGTCTAAATCTATTTTAAAATGTTGTTGTCTATATTTAAATGTTTCTGTGACCCAAGTCCTCATTTTCATACCCCAAAAGTAACAACAGTGCTTTAGGCAAAGACATTTCTTTTCTCAAATCCATACATCTTGATGATCATGCAGTCCCTCCCTGGTCCCCACCTATTCTCTGTGAGGACAATTCCATACCTACCTCATCTGACAAGAGAAGATCCATCTGACTGGAAAAGGACTTCCGAGAAGATTCTTACACACAAGGACTCTGTTATTCCAGCACCTAGGATAGTGTCTGACACTGAATAAATAATTCATGAAAAATTAAATGAATATAACCACAAATATAGATGTTTTTGTTTGGCATTTACTGATAGTTGTCTATCCATTTAACAAAGAGGGAGCAGAAGCAGTTCTCATAAGTTTCGTGTAGGAAAGCTGATGCTTAAACCGGGCCAAGTGGCTAGGCATTAATCCAAATTCAAGGAAAAAAGGACCTATTGAAGTGCTGTGGATTTGCTGAACACTTTGACTAAAAGTGAATAGAAGGTGTTTCAAAATGCTTGTTGAAGTATTTTCTAGGCATATAAATGTGACCTGCAATTTCTTGCACAGCGGTGGTTACCCGTAGGCTCCTATGCATGAGTACACATATTACATTAAACTCTACCGCGCTGGGTCCCCTGTGAACTGGTTGTAAGACAGTGGTATGTTCAGGTTTCTGGAAAATAAAATTCAGCAGGTGGATCCATGCATGGAAAAAATAGAGCTTGGAAAGCAAAAGTTAGAGGACACCAGTCTCACAAGATGAAAGTATTAAGTACCCTATCAGGTAAATTAGAATACTCAGAACGTAAAGTAGGGATGTCAACATTTTCTTAAAGTAATCAAATATAACTTGTTTGCTACAATTTCTTTCTTTACTATGAAGAGGTTGTCCCCAAATCAATAACATGTTTTATCCTAGCATTTACCTAACTCTCCTACAGGAGAGTTTTTCAAAGGCATCATTAACTTCAAATAGGTGTCATAACGTAGGCGGTCTCATGATATCTGGTTCAGCAGGGAGAGGGGAGTATAATAGTGGGGCTTTCGACAGGTTAGGACAGTTATCCAGGTGATAGGACAGGGAAGGATGGGGATGTCAACCAATGTCTAGGGGCCAGGTGGCTGGCGGGTCCACCTCGGCCAGTGTTATTATGGTCTCCTGCCAGGGGCACAACATGGGGTTGCCAGGCCATGGAGATGCCCCAGTGGAAATTGGCTCCAAATAGCCCAGCTGATTTGGTGCTATACTTGGCCACCAGCCCAGAAGGAAAAAGGGACAAAGGTAGTGGTGCTGGAGGAAGGGTCTGGGAGGCCTGGTAGCCAGCCTCCACCCATCCATCCTCTCACCAGATTCTTGACTCCAGCACAGGAAAGAATTCAAGATCAGAGTCACGGTAGAAAGTGAGAACAGTTTTAATGTGCTGGATAAGAAATACAAGTTCCACAGAGAGAGTGCAGCCTAGCTCCAGAGACTGGGCAGGGCCCACACCAAGTTTAATGCAAAAGTAAGAAATACACACTTAAAGTTCAGTACAGAGTTCAGGCTGGCTCAAGAGTGAGCAGCCACCTGCTAAAAGTAAGTTTGATACAAAAAGAAATCATGCACACCTCAGCCAGCCAAGTGCAGGTGGGCCCCAGGAAAGTGAGCAATAACCCCACCTTCGGCTGGAATTCGGCTTTTATAGTTTTGCTATCTAATGAATTTTCAATTAAGGGGGTGGTTTCCAGACATGTAACATAGTCTGCACACGTTCAGTTGGTCTCTTTTTGGAGCATGTTCATTGGTCAAATCCTATCACTTGCACCAGACATATTGAAGAATATTCTGTGCTCTTTAAGACCCCTAGTGGAAAGTCATTCAAAGGGTAAACTCTCTTCCACTGAGAATGCTTGGCTATGAGGGTTATATAGCCCTTCAGTACTGAGCATGCCCAGCCACTGGATTTGCATAAGCCAGCCCCCTGAGTTCTCAATGTTCCTGAGTTCATGGCAAAAGTAGGTCTACCTAGCAACAGTAACTTCCCTCTAGGGGAGGGCCCTGCGGAGGGGCCTGATGCCCTGGGGAGTGGCTTGAAGCCCAGAGGTGTGTCCTGAAACCTGAGCCCAGGGAAACTGAGCACCTCCTATCTCAGCAGCATTGTGATGTATTTAGGGAAAGGAGCTGACAGGGCTCCAGTCTAGTGGGCCAGGTGGTAATCTCAGGTGAGAACTAAAGTGTCAATCTGAAATCAGGGCAGAAAACCAGTCAGAGAGGCCAGAGATCCACCCATGAGGAAGTTAAAGGGGAAAAACTGAAGTTCATAGATATGCGGGCACCCAGGCAGACAGGACACAGGGCAGCAAGAGAAAGCTAAGACCAGTGGCTCTCACACGTGAGTGAGCATCAGAACCACCTGGAGGGCTCCTTAAAACCCAGATTGCTGAGCCCCAGCCTACGCTTCTGATAAGAATTTTTACCACATACCAGGAAATGCTGGTGCTGCTGGTCCCAGGACCACACTTGGAGAAATGCTGGTTTAGATTTCCTATCCTCTAGCAGAGATGAGGCTAATATTAAATACTGACAGATTTGACGGGGGGTAAATGCTGGTGCTGCTGGTCCCAGGACCACACTTGGAGAAATGCTGGTTTAGATTTCCTATCCCCTAGCAGAGATGAGGCTAATATTAAATACTGACAGATTTGATGGGGGATGACCAGAGCCAGGCATGCCTGAGCCTGCATTAGAGATTCCTTATCACCTAGAGAGAGGCACAGGCTGATTTAAGGAGGAAGAGTCACTGTGCACTGATCAATAGGAGGGAAATAAGATATAACAGAATAAACATTGAAGAACAGGACCATAAATGTGTGTATACAAACACACACACACGTGCACATAACATAAATTCGGTTCAGCTATGTTACAGAGATACCATCACACACTACACTTCTCTGCCATAGTTTATAATGTCATCAAAGAAATTTTCAATTCCATTATAGCTTTTAAACTCATAGCTGCCCATCATTTAGACTATATTTAGCATGGCTTTGCTTGTTTACAGAACCACATCTCATTAACCAACTTTCATGTCACTCTTTCCCGAAAATACCAGAACATAAGTAAATTGGAACTTTCATAAAATGACACAAATGAGGAAACCCAAAGGGCAGGAATGCAAATGTGATGTCAAATTGAGGCAGGAATAGGATAGAGACACGCCCCAGGGAAGCTACTCATAAATGTTCGGGCTGGATCAGCACTGCCACCTCTTTGCCTGGCAGTTAATGGACTCCTAATGCACTGGCAACAGCTGAGCCACAGCCAGTCAGCATGCCGCACTGTCGCACCTGAGCGCAAGGAGGCACAAAAGTGCAGACAGCCACCATTACCACCTTTCACCTGTAACAGACAAGGTTAAGGCAAGTGACTTCCGCACATGACCAGAAGCTGACACTACCTCATTAGGCCTTAGTTACCCTACCTCCTCCTTCACAGAGGAATGTTCCTCCCCTTAGTTAGGATAGAGAAACACCGCCGAAACACCCCCTTCCCAGGACAATATATAAAGACACACACACACACACACACACACACACACCCGGGAACACACAGGGCAGTTCTCATTTCTCTTTCTGAGGCCATCTAGGCTCATGTGTTGGTGCTGTTCTCTTTGCTATTATTGGTATGTTTGTCTGTCTACCTTCTTCCTTTTTTCTCAGTGGTTTAATCCATTTCAGTTGCTTATAACAAAATTCACAGAACTGGGTGATTTATAAAGAAAACGAAATGTATTGCTTACAGTTTCTGAGGCTGGGAAGTCCAAAGTCCATCTGGTGGTGGTGACAGTGACCCAGGGGTCTCACATTGCAAGATGGTGGAAGCAGAGAGAGAGCAGAGCGAGAGCAAAAGAACAACTTCCTCATTCACTCTCCTTTTAAAGGCCTCCAAGCCACGCCCCTGACCACCATTATTAGTCTACTCACTACTGCACGGTCCTACAATCCAATCACCTCCTCCAGGCTCCACTTTTCAATTACCATAATAGGATTTCCCACCCTCTTAACAGTCATAGTGGGGGCTAAGTTTCTAATACATAAAACTTGGGGGACACAATTCAAGCTTCAGTGAGTTTTGGGGGGACATAATGCTGTCCATTACACCCACCGAGTGAGCTCTCTGTACTGTGGACTTTGGTTGGTCTCAAGTAAGGTTTTCCTTACTTGGTTGGATCAAGAAGGGTCTGAAAATGAACCCAAGCATCCTCGCTTGGAAAATGACTTGTTTATACACTTTACACAGCCTTCCCTTCTTGATTGTACATTGTTTTCTCTTAAATTATTAGGTATATATTTGAGTTGTTTTTTTAATTCCTACAAAATTTTCCATTCAGCCACGAACTACCAAAATAGGATGCAAATAAAGTATTTTATATAAAGTAGAAATTGATTGTGCTAATATAAATTGCACTTTGAGGGAAATGGTTCTGAACCAGCAATGCTTACAGAAACTCAGAATGACCTTTATATACGAAACAAATTCTCCATTGATTAAGTATTGTCCTGAGCACCATCGAATTTCTTAGCCTGAAGCTGTTTTCTTTTAAAAATAATAACAAAATATTTTTAATGCAGCATTTGAAATAAATCAGACCTTTGTTTCCTAAAATACTAGAGAAATAGAAAAGACTCCTCCAGCATTACTTTGGAGGTTTTCATGTAAAAGAAAGCAGAATGGTTTCTTGATTTGAATCCAGATCGCCTCCTTTCTGTGGAATACATTAATACTGGTGGTGAGGAAAACCCAACCCCATAGTCTCCAAGGAGTAGATCTGCTCTTAGCCAGGAAACAAAAGAGATCAAAGATGTCAGGCTTTGCCCTACTGAGGCCAGTAAACAGGATTATCAACCAAATGATCACACATGCTCACAAATAAACATCAAAGACCAACAGAACGGAGCTCACTGGCAGTGGCACCAGGTAATTAACTTTTAGATGGTAACCCCGTTCCTGGTTTAGGGTAAGGCACCACATGGAGCCCACACCATGGTGCACACCTTTCCTGGGCATCCCCACATAAGAATGTTGGACCCATCTCTTCAGAATCTCTAAACCACAGTATGGAAAGCTTTCCATACCAGAGTAATAGAGAACTTGTCTCCCAGATGGCATTAGAAAGTGCTCTCAACAAGGTGACCTCTACAGATTCCGGATTTTGGCCTCTAAACACTCCAGCAATGACAGCCAGCTTTTTTTGAGTATTTACTCTGTGCCACATATTAGATAATAAAATGCTAGGCACATAAGCTCCCTGAGTCTCAGCCTCTCATCTATAAAATGGGGATGCTGATAGTAGCTACTTCCTAGGGTAGGTGAGGCCTGGCAAAACAGCCCAGGGTCATACCACTGTAGGCTGCAGAACCAGAATCCGGCCCAGGCAGCATAAGCCCAGGTAGGTGAGGCCTGGCAAAACAGCCCAGGGTCATACCACTGTAGGCTGCAGAACCAGAATCCAGCCCAGGCAGCCTAGGCCCAGGCCTACATGCCGAAATAGTGCGTTCTTCTACTACTTTGAATAAATGAGCTTATTCTTGATGCCAAAATCTTCCTTGATTAATAAATCCTCTGGGAAAAAAAAAGAGAGATGTACTTTTATAACCAAGACAGGCCTGTTAAAAGCAAACACAGGAAATCATCATCCATTATGAGTGATCGGGCCGACTTGATCATGCAGCACAAAAACTCTTTAGTGCTGGTTTTCTCTTTGATCTGAAGCAGTTAAAACAAAGCCAGCCCTAGCTTAAATTAGCCAAGTGGGGAAGTTTGCTTCCTGCATGATAGGAATTTAGAATGATAGGAATTATAGGAGTGCGTCACCCTTACTCCCATGTCCCAGCCCCATCCAGGATCCCAAGCCATCCTGCTGTCTGCCTCTTCCCTGACTCAACCAAAAACAAAAACAAAATTTACACACACTGACCGGGGGTCCATTGAAGAGTGAGTAACTTTTAGTAGTGCAATGCCACCACTATCAATATTTTAGTTAAATATTTAAATTCAATTTTTGGTTTATGACCCAAAGCCATCTGAGAATGTTTTTTTGGTTTTTTTAAATCATTCATACCCACTGGCTACAAAGTTTTTAAGTAACAGTCATTATAGGAATGTACACAATGATAAAGAGAGAATTGTCCTTAGTCATATCTTTTCATCTTAAATGATAGCAAAGTTAAATATACCTGCTTCCATACAGACTTCCTTTATTAATGAGGTGAGGAAATGTCAATTTAATATGATGAAGGAATAGATATAATTAGGTTCTCTTAATATCTAATTGCGTTCTGTTCGTTTTCCTTTCCAGCATCCAAAGTCTCACACATGTTTAACAATTTGCTTTGTTGGTATGTTAATGTAATGGACCCGCAGCCACACTCTGGGCTAGACTGTGTGAGTCCCAACCCTGCTCCCATCCCTCACTGGCTGTGGGACCGTGAGCAATAAATTCAACCTCTCTCTGCCTCAGCATTCTTAACTGTAAAACTGGCATCATCATAATAATATTGACTTCTTTAGAATGTTATGAGGATTAACAGGAATTTAGTACACACAGTGTATGCTCAACAACTATTGCTGTAACAGTACCCAAAATATACCTATGAGCCTTTCCTTATCCAAACACCTTTATTGCCACACACACACACACACACACA
>NW_007734138.1:44512-49392 GCF_000696425.1 Galeopterus variegatus | reverse complement strand
TTTAGTTCATTTTGCGTAGAAACTAGATTCATCGATTATACAGTCAACCCCTATTTCTACATTCAAAATAATAAACCTTTTAAAGAAAGATGCTCACTAAAGCACTATATTTTTCCAACAGCTCAAAAAGGTTTTTTCGAAAACATGCTTTTGTTTCCTTAACATAATCTTTGCTTACGAACAGTTCAGATATTTAATTTATACCATTTCATTAACCTGTATTGATTTTATTATTTTTTATTAATTTTGTACCAATTTGTATACTTTGTATTAATTTGTATCAATAGGCCTGGGAATTATGCTCTCTCATGAAACATGGAAAACCAACTTACTCATTTGAATGTAGACTCATACTTCATATTCCCTACCTGCTACTCCCTTTTCAAATTATGTTCTATATTCTTTAGGTTTTTCTATAACATGTTTCAAAAATCCAAATATTTATTGTTCAAATCAACCTAGCTTAACATATTACATTAGAGATATTGGATAACTATAGTAACATACTGTTGACCTAAAAATATCCTAGGTTTATAACATGTTATGAATTAGCAGCTCCTAAATTTGCTTCCAGTGCCATCTGGGTTCTTTAACATGCTTTCCTTCTGTGTACAGAATCTTCTCAGTTCCAGAGATTATAGTCTTTATTTCCACAGTTGTCAGTGACCCTCCACTAGCCATGTTCTCATTTATCTTCTCTGAACATGCTCCCAAGATCATCAGGATCAATAAGCTTCACCCATTTGTTAAGTTTACCAAACAATGGACATTCTGCTCTATTAAAGAGAAGTTACTGGCCTGTTATCATAAAGTATGATCCAATATAGTTGCCTTACTTTAGGTAATAGATGTATCTTTGCTTTAGGTAATAGCTGAAGACTGAATAAAAGTGATTTTAAATGTAGTAGATGGAACTTGTTATTCTAAAGGCTGTGGAAGGGGTTCCAGTGCTGGTCAAGATGGAGTAAACACACATACTCCTTCCTTTCTCTCCTTCTGAATGCAACTGAAAGCCCCGGACAGAACACATGTAGTAGTTATATGAGGACTATAAAAAGTAAGTGGTAGAAGACACACTGGGGAGTAATCCAGAATTCAGAATACTGTTGAACCAGCAATGGGTCCCCACCCCCATTTTTTTTCCTCTGTGGTATCTCTTGGCCTGAACTCAAAAGCAATTCGAAGACCAGAATTATGCAACAAGGAAGAGAGAAATTCTTTATTTCTGGTACAAGGATCAGGTTAGGGAAACTTTGTGGGTCAGAAGAATGGAAAAATCCCTGGATTTGTAGTTTTCTTCATTCTCTCTCACCCCAGCCCCAGCCAATCATGAGGCAGCAGTGGTGACAATGGCATATCAGTTGGGTGGACACCTCAAATTTCAACCAGAGGAAGTACGGTCCTAAAGCCAAGGGGGAGAATTCCCATTGCATTTTTTCTCTGTTAATCCTTTCACCAATTAGCCTTGGAAGCAGTTGCAATATTGTGGGAAAATCATAGGAAATATGCAGCAGTGTGTGGAAACTAAAGCCCTGGCTTTTTAGCCAGAGGACCAGGAAAAGGGGCTTTGGGAAGCTAGAAAATGTGGAGAAGATTGTGGAAAGAAAGGAGCTCAAGAAAGTGATCCTATAAAGTTGTCTATAAACTTTTGGGCTCACCTCCACCACAACACACACTGTGTACGCATGTATCTGACCCTCAACAGCATACCAAAGGCTTTGAGAAACAAGCTACTCATTTGATAAATGAGTAAAGCTAGAGCTTTATTCAGATCCCATACTGGACACTGGGTGGCATAAATGCAGGACAGACCTGAAGAGCAGTGCAAAGACGCGGGAACTATAAGCAAGAGAAGGCAAGTAACAACTTGCATCCTGGACTTAATGTGGTTGATTGCCTGATAAAACAAAATATCAACATTCTGTGTGGAAGATCGTATGTCACTTAATATATCCAGATCCAGAGTCACTTAACATAATATTCAAAATTTCCTGGATAAATCCAAAATTACACATCATATGAAGAATCAAGAAAATCTTAATATCTCAAAAGGAAAAGTACAATCAACAGATGCCAACCCTAACATGACATAGATGTTGTGATTAACAGATCAAGACTTTAAAACAGCTATTATAACCATGCCCCAAGAAGTAAGAACAAACGTAATGGAAAAAAATTTAAAAATGAAAAAGATCAGCAGAGAAATAGAAGACATGAAAAAGAAATATATGGAAATTTTAGAATTGAAGATGCAATAAGCAAAATAAAATATTCATCCAATTAGCTTAATAGCAAAACAACAAGACCAAAGAAAGTTTCAGTGAATTTGAAGACAAATTGTTGGAAATTATCCAGTCTATACAAAAGTATGCAATTTTTTGCCAGAAAATCTGTTCTTAAAAAGAGCTAAAGGAATTTCTGCAGATGAAAGGGAAGTAATATTAGAGAGAATCTTAGAACAAGATAAATGAAGGAAAAGCAATAGAAATGGTAAATATCTGTTGAATATAATAGACTATTTTTTCCTCTTAAGATCCTTAAAATATGTATGATTATTAGAAAAAAAATTTTAAATTGTCTTATGGGATTTTCAAAAGGGGAGCAGAGAGAGAGAACTGTAAGGTGGTAAGCTTTCTATATTTCCACTTGAAGTGATAAAATATCAATTTAAAATCAACTGTGAAAAGTTACATATTTATATTGCAATTTCTAATTATCTGCAATCAACCTCTGAAATATATAAACAATGAGATACAGTCAAAAATCCAAAGACAAATGAAAATGGAATATGAAAT
Source organism: Galeopterus variegatus (assembly GCF_000696425.1). Lineage (NCBI taxonomy): Eukaryota > Metazoa > Chordata > Mammalia > Dermoptera > Cynocephalidae > Galeopterus > Galeopterus variegatus. The sequence continues at coordinate 46,597 of NW_007734138.1, read as the reverse complement.
AAATTAAAATACCTTCAAGGAAGGAAGGAGAGGGAAATAGGGGGGCCACAGGGTGGAGGGGGGGAAGAGAGGAAACAAACAGAAAACAACTAATGAGATAGTACACATATCAATATTACATTAAATTTAAATGGTATAAAGACATCAATTAAAAGAAAGATTGTCAGAATGGATAAAAAATAATACTCAGGGCCGGCCCCGTGGCACACTCAGGAGAGTGTGGTGCTGGGAGCGCAGCGACGCTCCCGCCACGGGTTCAGATCCTATATAGGACTGGCCAGTGCACTCACTGGCTGAGCGCGGTGTGGGTGACACACCAAGGGTTGCGATCCCCTTACCGGTCATGAAAAAGACAAATAATAATAATAATAATAATAATAATAATAATAATAATACTCAACTATAGGCTATATATAAGAAACATGCTTTAAATATAATGATACAGGTAACTTAATGTTAAAGAATAGAAAAAGATATAACATGCAAACATCAACTAAAATAAAGTTGGAGTGGGTATGTTAATATCAGACAATATAGTCTTTAGCGCAAGAAAATTTTCTAGGGATAAAGAGGACATTACATAATGATAAAATAGTTAATTACCAANGCAAGAAAATTTTCTAGGGATAAAGAGGACATTACATAATGATAAAATAGTTAATTACCAAGAAGACAGGACTATATAAGATGTGTATGTGCCTAAAAACATAGCCTTAAAATATATGAAGCAGAACCTGATAGATCTGAAAGGAGAGATAGATAAATCCAGACCTATAGTTGGAAACCTTAATACTCCTTCCTGAGTAATTGATATACCAAGTAGACAGAGAATCAGCAAGGGTATAGAAGAAATAAACAACACTAATAACCAACTATATTTAATTGACATTTATAGAACACCCTACTCAACAGCAGCATAATATACATTTTTTTCATGTGTATACAAATACAGCAAAATAGACAATATCCTAGATCATAGAACAACCCTTTTCAAATTTAAGAGAATTGAAATCATACAGTGTGTGTTCTCTGACCATAATAGAATTAAATTAGAAGTAAATATTTAAAATAACTGGAAAATCTCCAAATACTCAGAAATTAAACAACACAATTCTAAACAATTCATGAGTCAAAGATGAAATCTAAAGGGAAATTTAAAAATATTTTGAAGTAAAGGAAAATGAAAATATATTGAAATTTGTGAGATTCATCTAGAACAGTGTTCAGAAAGACATTTATAGCCCTAAATGCTTACATTAGAAAAGGAAAAAAGTCACAAATCAACAATTTAATCTTCTAAGATCAGAAAATTAAAAGAGCAACTAAACCCAAAGCAAGCAAAAGGAAAGATAACAAATGATTTCAGCAGAAATCAATGGAATCAATAATAGAAAAACAATAAAGAAAAATCAATGACCAAAATCTGGTTCTTTGAAAAGATCAATAAAATTAATAAACTTCTAGCCACACTGACAAGAGAAAAAAGACACCAATCACCAATGTCAGAAATGAAAGGGGGAAGTCATGACAGACCTCATGGATATTAAAAGTATAATAAAGGAATACTACAGACAATTCCATGCACATATATTCAAAAAAATAGATGAAATATAGCAATCTTGAACAAACCACCAAAACCCATTTAAGAAGAAATAGATAAATTGAATCATCCTATGTCTATTAAAGAAATAGAATTCAGAGTTTAAAGTCTTTCAAAAAGAAACCTATAGGCCCAGATGGTTTCACTAGCAAATTCTTTGAAAGAAAACATAACACCAATTCTAAACAATCTCTTCCAAAATTAGTTGAAGAGAAAGGAACACTTTCCAGCTCATTTTAAAAGACCAGAATTACTCTAATACCAAAACCAAAAACAACATCACAAGAAAGTAAAATGACAGACCAATATTTTTCATGAATATAGATGTAAAATTCCTCAACAAAATATTAGCAAGTCAAATTCAGCAATACATAGAAAGACCAAACATCAAAACTAAATGGGATTATCCCAGGAATTCAAGTCTAGTTTAATGTTCAAATATCAATGAAATCTATAATATTAGCAGCCAAAAGAGAAACATGATT
>NW_007734138.1:41326-43567 GCF_000696425.1 Galeopterus variegatus | reverse complement strand
AAAAAAAAGCTCCTACAAATAATGAGTGAATTTAAGTAGGCTGTAGGACACAAGGTCAACAATCAAAAATAAAGTATCTACCTACTAGAAATGAACAATTTGAAACAGAAATTAATAAAAGTAGTACCACTTGCAAGAGCTCCAAAACATTTAAATACTTGGGACTAAATTTGACAAATCACATGCAGAATCTGTATACTGAAAACTACAAAGTGCCAATGAAAGAAACCAAGAAAGACCTAAGCAAATGGAGAGGCATACTATGTTCGTGAATTGAAAGACCAAATATAGTTAAGATACCAATTCTCTGTAAAGTAACTCATACATTTAATGCAATTTTAATCAAACTTTCAGTGGACATTTTGTAAACACAGACAAACTGATTTTTAAATTTCAAGAAATGCAAAGTAACTAGAATAGCTAAGCCAATTTTGAAAAAGAAGAATAAAGTTGGAGGACTCAGACTGCTTGATTTTAAGACTTACTATAAAGCTGCAGTAACCAAGAAATGTGGGATTAGCATATGGATAGACACATAGATCAACTGAATGAAAGAAAGAATTCAGAAATAGACACACGCGAATATGGCCCATTGACTTTGAAAAAGGTGCAAAGACAATTCAATGGAGTAGGGATCGTATTTTCAACAAATGGTATGAAAACAATTGGCTATATGTGGTAGGCAGAACTCTAAAATAATTCCCAACATTTCCTGCTCCTCCCCACCCTGGTATACATCTTTACATAATCCTCCAAACTGTAAATATGATGGATTTTACTCTTGTGCTTAGGTTATGTTAATATGGCACAGTTGACTTTAAAATAAGGAGATTATCTGGTGAGGCTGGTTTGATCACATGAACCTTGTTACAAGCATAGTTTTTCCTGGCTATTCTTTGAAGAGGAATTCGTAGATTCAGGACACAAGAAGGATTTCACACACCATTACTGCTGGAAAATGGAGGCGACTACATGGCAAGGACTGCAGACAGCCTCTAGGAGCTGAGAATGGTCCCTGGGTGACAGCCAGCAAAGGAAAGGGAGTCGAAGGCTTACAACTTTACGGAACTGAGTTCTGCCAACAGGAATGAACTTGGAAGTAAATTTTTCCCAGAGCCTCCAGACGATGGCATAACACAGCCAACACCTGCATTTCAGCCTTGTGTTATCCTGATCAGAAGATCCAGTCACACTGTGCCAGACATCTGACCTACAAAACTGTGAGCTAATAAATAGGTGTTGTTTCATGCTGCTAAGGTTTGGTAGTTTGTTACACAGTAACAGAAACCAATACAATATCCATAGGCCAAAAAATGAACCTTGATTTAAACCTCAGACCTCATTTAAAAATTAACTCAAATTGGATCATGAATCAAAATATAAAACGTAAAGCTATAAAACTTTTAAAAGAAAACATAAGAGGAAATCTTCATGACCTTGAATCAGGCAAAGGATTCTTAGATATTATACCAAGAGCATCATCCATAAAAGAAACAATGATAAATTGGACATCATCAAACTAGAAATATTTTGCTTTGCAAAAGACACTTTTAAGAGAATAAAAATATAAGCTGCAGACTTGGACAGAATACATTGCTGACGGGAAAGCAAAATGGTACAGCCAATCTGTAAATCACTTTAGCAGTCTCAAGTTAAACACGCAATTACTATATGACCCAGTGTCTTAGTCCCTTGCATGTTTCTATAACAGAATATCTGAGACTGGGTATTTTACGTAGAACAAAAATTTATTTTCTCACAGTTCTGAAGGCTGGGAAGTCTGAGATCAAGGCACTGGCAGGTTCAGTATCTGGTGAGGGCTTTTCTCCACTTCTCAAATGGTGACTTGATGCTGCATCCTCTGGAGGAGATGAACTCTGTGTCCTCAGGTAGCAGAAGGTGGAAGGGAAAAGGGACAAACTTCCTCCATCAAGCCATTTTATGAGGGCCCTTAATCCCATTCACCTCCCAAAGGTCACACTTCCCAATACTGCTGCATTGGGAGTTAAGTTTCAACATGAAGTTTGGAGGAGACAAAAACATTCAAACCATAGCACCCAGCATTTCCTCCCCTGGGCATTCATCCTAGAAAGTAAAGAGGCGATAATAACAGCATGTATTTCTGAAGATTAAATGTGTTAATATTAAATGGAAAAAAAAACATGTTGAAGTACTTCGAGTAGGGCCAGCACTCATTAAATAATCCTATTGGAATTTATAGATTTTATTAGAAATGTCAGC
>NW_007734138.1:34505-40571 GCF_000696425.1 Galeopterus variegatus | reverse complement strand
AATAACAGCATGTATTTCTGAAGATTAAATGTGTTAATATTAAATGGAAAAAAAAACATGTTGAAGTACTTCGAGTAGGGCCAGCACTCATTAAATAATCCTATTGGAATTTATAGATTTTATTAGAAATGTCAGCAAATGTTATTAATAGCATTTTCAGGATATATTGACATAATTGTGTAGTTTTTTCCTCTAATGTTGATGTGATGAAATACATTGATAGTGAATTATCCTTACATTCTCAGGATAACGCTTTCTCTTTAAAATTTTGTTACTTATATTAATAACTGAGATTAATCTTATAGTTCTTTTTAAGAGAAGGGGATGTCTTTATTTGGTTTAGATATTTTTAAGAGTCTGCCTATATTCATAACATGAACTGAAGACTCTTCCATTTTTTGTGGCCTAAAATAGCATAACGTAGAAGTGATCTAGTCATTAAAATCTAGCTAGAAGTCAGCCATGAAATCCCATAGTTCCTTGGGTCCCTTTGAATTGTAGGTCTTTTATCACATTTCCAGTGTCTCCTATGGTAATTGGTGCATCAAATATAAAATTGTCACTTGTAGCTCAAATATGGTTATGTTGGCAATTTCATATGGCTCAACCTCGTAGTAAAATGAATATCTGTATACCCTCAACCTAGTTCTGCCTGTTTGCTTTCTCACCTTTCTCTATCTATATATAATATGCATATTTATTAAATATATTTATATATGAATTTTTAAATTTATTCCTTTATTTTTTGCTGAAGCATTTGAATGTAAGGACAGACATACACTTCTTGTCTAAATACTGAAGCATGCATCTTCTAAGAATAAGGACATTTTCTTAGATAACCAAAATACCGTTACTATACCTAAAAAATTTTTAAAAACAATTAACACTATTATCAATATATATTTAAATTTGTCCAGTTACTGAAAAAAAAGCATATTTTAGAGGTATTTTTAAATTCAAGATCCAATAAAGGTAATGTACTATATTTGGTCTTTTTTTTCTTTTAAGTCAATTTGATGTTTTTCCTTCTTTTTCCCCCCCCATGACATTGATTTTTAGAAGTAACAAGGTCAGTTGTTTCATACACTGTTCCACATTCTGGACTTGTTGTTTCCTTACAGCATCAATTAATATATTCTTTTCTCTGCTATATTTTCTGTAAACTGAAAATAAGGTCAAGGCTTGGAATTCAGGTTGAATATTTTTGGCAAGAATATTCATTGGTGATGTTATGTGTTTAATAATGTTTATTTCATGTCAGCAGGCACATGAGGTCAGGTTGTCTCACTATCAGTGATGCTAAGTTTGTTCACATGATGACAGTTGTAAAGGTATATTTTTACCTTTGTAATTAGTTTTTAATCTGTGGGGTGATACTTGAGCACCGTGCAAAGACCCTGTTTCCAACAATCTTTTACCCACTGTCTTTATCATCCATTGGTGGCCCTTGCCTGATCCAGTTATTACATTTGGGATAATTCAGTTTTGATTTCTTCTTAATAATGATTTTTTTTTAAGAGTGAGTTTCACAGTTCAAATGATTATAACATTTAATCACCTTTTTATTACTTATTTCCAATGTATTGAATTATGAGAATGTAGTCTATAATAATTCTACTTTTTAAAATATATAAAATTTTTTTGTGACCAAGAACATGACTGATTTCGGTTCTACAGACATTAAAAAAAAATGTGCAGTTGCAATTTTTAAGAAGAAAGTTCAGTATATACATATTAAATTGAATTTCTTGATAATGTCACTCAAATTCTTTATATCTTTACCAATATTTTTACTAGATGTGTCAGATTTTGAAAGAAGTATATTAAATTTCCCACTATAGTTTTTTGTAATCATGGTCTTGCATTTCTATAATATATTATTAACTTTATTACGATATATATTAATAATATATATATATTTGGCTAATACGTCTATATGGCATATCATGTTATGATAGTTAGAGAATCTTCAAATCTGCCTTTGTGTTTGTCTGATATGTCTTACCCATACCAGAAACAAAATTTTATATAGTCGTATCCTATTTATATGTTCATGTCCCTCTTTTACCCTCTAGTCCTGGTAATGTAAAATCCTAAAATGATGAGTGAAAGCAATACAGAAAAGTAATTTTTATAAGCGTTAGGTGGTANAGGTAATGTACTATATTTGGTCTTTTTTTTCTTTTAAGTCAATTTGATGTTTTTCCTTCTTTTTCCCCCCCCATGACATTGATTTTTAGAAGTAACCAGGTCAGTTGTTTCATACGCTGTTCCACATTCTGGACTTGTTGTTTCCTTACAGCATCAATTAATATATTCTTTTCTCTGCTATATTTTCTGTAAACTGAAAATTAGGTCAAGGCTTGGAATTCAGGTTGAATATTTTTGGCAAGAATATTCATTGGTGATGTTATGTGTTTAATAATGTTTATTTCATGTCAGCAGGCACATGAGGTCAGGTTGTCTCACTATCAGTGATGCTAAGTTTGTTCACATGATGACAGTTGTAAAGGTATATTTTTACCTTTGTAATTAGTTTTTAATCTGTGGGGTGATACTTGAGCACTGTGCAAAGACCCTGTTTCCAACAATCTTTTACCCACTGTCTTTATCATCCATTGGTGGTCCTTGCCTGATCCAGTTATTACAATTGGGATAATTCAGTTTTGATTTCTTCTTAATAATGATTTTTTTTAAGAGTGAGTTTCACAGTTCAAATGATTATAACATTTAATCACCTTTTTATTACTTATTTCCAATGTATTGAATTATGAGAATGTAGTCTATAATAATTCTACTTTTTAAAATATATTTTTTGTGACCAAGAACATGACTGATTTCGGTTCTACAGACATTTAAAAAAATGTGCAGTTGCAATTTTTAAGAAGAAAGTTCAGTATATACATATTAAATTGAATTTCTTGATAATGTCACTCAAATTCTTTATATCTTTTCCTATATTTTTACTAGATGTGTCAGATTTTGAAAGAAATATATTAAATTTCCCACTATAGTTTTTTGTAATCATGGTCTTGCGTTTCTATAATATATTATTAACTTTATTATGATATATATTAATAATATTATATATATTTGGCTGATACGCCTACATGGCATATCATGTTATGATAGTTAGAGAATCTTCAAATCTGCCTTTGTGTTTGTCTGATATGTCTTACCCATACCAGAAACAAAATTTTATATAGTCGTATCCTTTTTATATGTTCATGCCCCTCTTTTACCCTCTAGTCCTGGTAATGTAGAATCCTAAAATGATGAGTGAAAGCAATACAGAAAAGTAATTTTTATAAGCGTTAGGTGGTAGAAACTTCTCTCCCTCCCTTTTCATTGTGGTTATCAGTCAGCAATGAGCTAGTATTGCTTGAAATGGATTTCAGTGTTTTGATCAACCTCACTTAATACCCTGAGGTCTTTAACTTCTCTTCAGAAAATAAAGTCTTATTTTTTAATCCATTATAATCTTTTACCTGCAAGTATGCATTTTAAACCTTAATGAAACTGTTTAAGAAAAATTACTATGTAAATCCAAAGAGTTGCAATAAAACGCCTATTTTGCGTCTACCCTAAAGATCAATTACATAGCCAAAATATGAGATTTTAACTAGAGTTTTTAAAAATAAGTGCTGGATTTTATCATACAGAGTCAGTATGAAGAAATTGCTTAAGACAGGGAATTGCCCAGTAGAGGCAAAATACGCTTTAATGCAGATTCCATTGTACTCAATACAACTAGCTGTTTTGCAAACGCACCAGAGGAATGTTTGGAAGAACATTAGCTCTTCTTTTCTTCTTTTTCTTTCTTTTTTTTTTTTTTTATGTTTTAAACACTTCTGAGCTCTAGATTTGCAGTACAGAGTACAATTGGCCGGTAACAAAGCTGCAAGCATGTTTGGAGATGATTCAAAAGCATCTCCAACAGTTTGCTTCTTGGTGGCACTGGTAATCTTTCTCTTATTTACCGCAGGATTCAATTTGGACATCAGGGACCACCTCATGTCACCTCGCGCCTCTTCTCTCTTTCCTTCTCAGTTTCAGCACCCACACATGAGTCCCCATGAGGCAACCCATCCTCTTTGTTTAGAAAGCCCCAGCTGCAATGCTGGGGATGACTTTGGCCAGCCCACTACGATGGCTGTCCCAGCCTGTGCTGGGTTTCGTCACGTGCCTCCCCTGCAACCTGTGTCCTCGGGAGTTGCAGTTTATTCTGATCTAGCCATCACTTCTGGTGACAGAAGTGCCTTACTGTGTTCCACCAAAGGGTGCGAAACAACAGTTCCTGCCACACCATTTTGAATGAAGTCTTGTTATCAATGGCCAATTTCTGGCAAAGAGCTTCTTCAGTTGCAAGGATGATGAGTGATGGCAGTACTTTTTGTGCCAGTGGACATTTAGATTGGTCTGAGTCAAGAGTAGCCATATCACACAGTTGTTGCATGGAGTGACACTCAGCTGCTCCAGGAGCACAGGATTGGCAATAGCAGTTCAGATTGGGAAGGCTTGAAGAGAATCTCAAAGAAGGCTGCTCGATCTTAAAGAATGCTGCTGACCATGCAGGGCTGGTGACATAATTTTCGGGACCCACTGCAAAATGAAAATGCACTCAAAAGTCAGGGTAAAAGTGCTAATAAAGGTATTAAAATGCAAAGCTTTTCCCCCTTTCTTCTGTGGTCTCTTTGTCAACATGGCACAGAGTTTTTTACTTTCTATTTAATGACATTCTAAGTAAAGAGAAATTAAAATGTTAAATTATTAGCAAGAATTTTACAGATCATCCTTATATTGTGTGGTGCAAGTTTTAGATGCAAATATAAGAGCATTTAACTTGTCTGCAGAATCACTGAAATTACACAATTTGTATTTCATAGCACATAGGTGCTTATGTCTTTCATTTTAACCAGAAAAGTGGAAATGCTGCACAAAACTAACTCTACTGTTTTGATTTTACTTCTTGATACGAGCCCATTCTACCAATACTCTCCCTCCCTTCAGCTTGCTGATGAGTAAGGAAGAGCTGAAAGGAAGGGAGCTCTGGGTCCCCTTGCTTTCCTTTCCCATCTATGCCATCATTTTCAGTGTAAATGGTTGGCTGATACAGGGAGGTAGCACGAGTAAGAATGGATATAATGGGGTTCCTTGGTGGTTCATGTTTCTTAGAAGGCCTCATCTGTTAAAAACTAATTAGCCTTCAGCCTTTACCTCCCTACCTCACCTCTTGCTTCTAGCTATTGACTCCCTAAAAAAGCAATCTCCATGCCCAGTCAACACTCCATGCTCATCAAACACTATACACTTTTCTCCCCATACCCTCCCACCCTTAATTCTCTAGGCCAGGTCAGCAAACCTTTTCTGTAAATGACCACATAGTAAATATTGTAGGTGTTTTTTTTTTTTTTTTTAATTCACTGTCACCATGGGTCTATTCATTTTTGAATAGCACTTTTCTCATTTCAAGGGAAGGAGGGGGAGGAATATACATGTTTGAAATAGTAGTCTTAATTCTGTTTTTCATTAACCAATACTAGGCATGTCAGCAAGTGTTTAATTTTTATATAAAATAATACAAGCTTGTTTCCTAAAATTAGAAAACTGAAAAATCATTTTAAAAAATAAAATTCACCTGAAGTCCTTCCACAGAGTGATCTGTTATTAACTCTTTAGTACATTTTTCTAAAACCNTCAAAAGGTACAATATTTTTTAAAGCTCAAAATATATTTTGCCAAATTGCTTTCCAGGAAGGTCGACTTAATTTAAACACCAGCAACGTCATCTATTCTTTCCTTGGTGACCTTCCCATCTGTTTCTTATTCATCCAGGATTATTGTATATTTTTGAGGATACCTAACAGTTTTCTAAAACTTGGCCCTAATTTCAGAAGCTCATTTCTTCTGGGTCTGCAGGAAGATGTTCCTTTTTTCAGTCAGTAGAACACCTTGATAGCTCTCTGCTGATTTTCTTGTCTTTGCTAATATTTGAATATGGAGAAATCTTTCCAGACTCCGTATTTGCCAACAGACAGGTGTGTGGATTGCCACTGGCTCTGCTCA
>NW_007734138.1:31303-32766 GCF_000696425.1 Galeopterus variegatus | reverse complement strand
TGATATTGGAGTGGTTTGCCTCTTTTGGGCCTTGAAAAGCATTTTTATAGGAAGTAAGCAGGGGCAACATTAGGGACTGATAACTGGAAGCCATTTCAAACAAAAGTCGTACAGGACATTTGCAAACCACAACTTGCCCTGTTCCTTTCTTCAAGGTGAACTTTGAGGCAATGGTTGCCACAGAGAGAATTGTTCTGTGGGCAACAAAAGAAATGCAAAACTATGGGAGTAAATGTATTTTGTAAAGCTAATGGTGTGATAGTATAGTTTTGATTATTTTTGTTTTACTGAATATTTCTGCCTCCAATCCTCGAAATCAACATTTGGCTAGAATCTTTTTTTCAGTCACTGAGCCAAATCCTCAGTCTGTATAATTCAGTAGGACACCAAGGTGAGATAGAAATCTGGCCTGTGTTTATAATTTCTCACTGGGCTGTGCAGTATGTCCCATAGCTTCCAATGCATGCTATAAAAGTAAATGGAAGTATCATAATTTTGGCTTCCACCAAGTGTACTTGCAATAGGTGGGGCATGGCGGGGATAAGGAGTTAGTTTCAGGTATGTGATGCACATCGTATGGAAACGGGGAGGCAGGATGTTGCTGATCATGGCATTCAGCACGTGCATCTCTGGGACTTGCGTGGTCACATGTACACCCTCATCCAAACATGCGTGCGTGAGTGCATACACGTGAGCGTGCATGGAGGGAGTGTGAAGAAGCAGGTGGGGTGTGTGTGTGCGCGTGCACTGTGGGGAGGGAGGGATGATAAAGTCGCCTTCTTTTGCACTTATAAGACGCATTTGCTCCATTGGGCTTTAGGCTCCTGTGTTGGTTGCACTGCCTGAGCTTCAAGGTACTAAGTAAGAGGTTGCATCACAACTTTGTAGTTGACATCTGTGACCTGAGAACAAGGGAGGCCAGAAGCTTTGTTTACAATTAGCTGACCTCCCATGTGACCCTGTTTACGTAAAGGAAATCTAGGCATCTGGACAATTCAGAACCAAAGAATTTTGCAACTGGGGTGTTGGGCTTCATTTCCTTTTTCATTTTATAAGCACAGTTGGAGCTGATTCCAAAGTGTTGTTAGGAAGTCAGTAAAAACATTTAGGCGTAACTACTACTGTTTTATGAAATTTCATCCATTGTTTTGACCTCGCTTGTGCTTAAATACGGAAATAAAAAGCTTGGTGTGGCCATCGGGGGGTGGAGGGGAGTTGAGTCTTTATACCACCTACTGCAAGTTAGGAAACTCCAAGCCAAGGTCCATTTCCTACTTTATTAAGCCAAGAAGTACAATCGAGTGTGTCTCAGGGTAACATGACTCAGCTTCAGAACTGGGTCTGTGGAATTTGTTTCCTAGCCAAGAGAACTACAATTCAATTGCTCCTAGAGTTAAGTGGAAAATATATACTTTTGCCTTCAGTAGAGCTATTGTTACTTTTAAAGACTTGGTGAGAACATA
>NW_007734138.1:28856-30469 GCF_000696425.1 Galeopterus variegatus | reverse complement strand
AAATATATACTTTTGCCTTCAGTAGAGCTATTGTTACTTTTAAAGACTTGGTGAGAACATAGGATCACACTTAAACATGATACTGTGAACTCTAGTTATTGGAAACTAAGGGAACCGTTGGGAATATTGCCTTCCATTCCCAGGTCTACCAGTGCTCCGTGTCTGACCTTGGACATCACACCTCTGTTCTTACACTTGAAAGAGCGACTCTTTCTCATTAACACTCAACACTAGGCAAATAAAAAATTATCGTTTAGACACACAGCTGACTAATGTGACCCCTCACCTGTGGATTTATTTGTTTATCTCGTTCTTCATTTCTAAAACTGCTACCTTTCATGGAAGCACCTCAGGGTATAAGCAGCACATTAAAACAGTAATTAAAATAGATAAAACATTACAAAGTAGCAATTACAGGAGCAGCAATGAGCTTATGTCTTAAAACACTATTATGCTGAAAACCTTTTTTAAAAAAACTGTTCACCTCATCAATATAGCCGGCACACGTGCAGGGAGTGCAAGGGACTGTGTGGCTTTGAGAAATCACAAATGGGAGATAGGTGGTGATACAAATTATTTTAAACCTTGCCCCTAAAATGTAATTTTCCAGCCCTCTGACCTCTGTACTACTCTGTTCCCCTGTAGGGGTAGCTTGTTTTATACCATACTTTAATGTGTCTCTTTACCATGAAAGAGTTACAGAAGATTCAAAAGCTTCTATCTTTCCCAGAGGCTGTAAATGGAGTCCTTAGTCCTACTTTACAAGGCTTAAATGGCAGTTGATCATGCTTAAATGCTGGAAACAATCAAAGGACCATAACCTCAGAGAACATTATCCCAACTTAGTAGAAAAATTCATGCNAAACAATCAAAGGACCATAACCTCAGAGAACATTATCCCAACTTAGTAGAAAAATTCATGCCTTTCATGCCCAGCTCCCACCCCAAGGGGCCCCACAGACTGGCACAGTTTCCTTACACGACATTGTGTCCGCTGCCATCCTATCGAAGGATTAAGCAAGCCCCTGTTAGACTCTACTAGCTGGTTTCACCAATCCCATTTCCCTTTCTAGAGCTAATAAAGCTTACTTGTAATGGGTCAGTTTAAAAAGTTAGAATTTGCATGCATAGCAAGCGATCTTCAAAAGCCAATAATGCTGCGAATGTCTAGTGTTGAAGTGTGTGAGAGCTTGGGAGTCCTCTGAACTGGGAGCTGGAAATGAGCTCTGTTTTATTAAATGTGGGCATATTTCCACCAAGACGCTGCTCTGTAACAACAGATTGAGTCTTTTCAGAAACTGTTCTGTAGGAAGCCCATCTTGCAGTTTGTATAAAATTGTCACTTTACGCCCATTTTGGTCTACAGGCATCCTAAAGGGTAGAGTTCCATGTGCAAACACCTGTCCCTGAGGCACCGTCTCTGTCCCACCCTCCCTCCCCCACTCCAGCAAAGCCAGACCACTCAGAGCACCTTCACACCTGCTGCTCTTCCTACCAGGATGACCTTTCCCTTTTGGTTAGCAGACCTTGTCCAGCCAGCGAGATTCATAGGGAAGAATTCATAGCAAGAATTCTTCTCTGTGCCTTGTCCAGGTGCTGACTACCTCTTACTG
>NW_007734138.1:0-28597 GCF_000696425.1 Galeopterus variegatus | reverse complement strand
GAAGAATTCATAGCAAGAATTCTTCTCTGTGCCTTGTCCAGGTGCTGACTACCTCTTACTGAAATTATCTATTTACTATCTGACTCCGTCTATTGCCTGTGGACTTGCAAAGGGAAGGAACTATGCCCCATTTGGGGGGAGGGCCCCAACGATGGGTCTGGCATTGGCATGCAGTTGAGTTTAAGGATTAAAGAACATTGGCCCTGGATTTAGAACTAGATTTGGATCCTAGTTCCACCACTTCCTAGGTGAGTCACCCGAGCCTCAATTACGTCATCTGTAAGATGGAGATAGCATGATACTTTCCTCAGGCACTCATTATTTATTCATTATTCAACAAATACTTATTGATTACCCACTATTATTAGGCATTTCTTTGAGCTCTGAGGATGCAGCAGAGAAGAGAACAAACTAAAATCTCTTTTTCTTTGAGTTTATATGGCAGTAAGAGAGACAGATAGGAAAAAATAACTATCTGTGGTCTTATGTGGTGATGATCTTAGGTAAATGGAGGGTAAAGTGACAATATGAAGGAGTCGATTTCAGAAAGGAAAACCTTTTTGAGAAAGTGACTGTTGATCAGAGCTGAATAGAGTGTCTCAATGAAGAAGTTTCCAGCAGAAGGAATAGTGAGCAAAAAGGCCTTCAAGAAACACAAGAAAGACAGTGTGACAGAGTGGACTGAAAGGGCACAGGCTGTGGGATAAACAGGGGCTTTTCAGCCAGGGCAAGGGGCTGGACAGACCATAAGTGTGATGGAAGATTTTGAGCAAGGAAGTGACAAGTGACCTGATTCAATAAAATAATGGGTGGATGGCTGGTTGGGTGGGTGGGTGGATGGATGGATGGATGGATGGATGGATGGATGGATGGATGGATTTGTATATGAACTGCTGTCTAGAGGATATTTTAAAGAACACTTCACATGTGACCAAATTGAGTACAGGGATGAGGTGGGGAACTCCGAAAGAAGGGCCCACAAGATATCTGACACAGAAAAGATAAAAGCCACAGCCCATCTAGGACACAAGATAATCACCTCAATATAACTCTGCATCAAAAGATGGCAAGGTTTTCTTCTGGGGAAAAAAAAAAGAGTAGATATTGACTCACATGAATTTAGCAATCATAGTCTCAGGTGTCCCAAATGCTTGAGGGACACGCATATTCACCTGTCAAGATGCTTTTGACTAACCCTTGGGTTCTTTACGAAAGTGGAGAGACCCGTGGCTAATAAGAAAGTGTAACATGGGGTAAGGTATCTGACACAGTAGTAATATTAGTTTGATGCTAAAAATGTTCATCCGAGGTTTTCCACGAAGGTCTCACCTTATTCACAAGTATACTTCCATCTTCCTGGGATAGCTCCACACCCTTTTTCACGTGGCCTGAAATACCTCTAAAGTTTGGAAGAGTACCTGTTAAACAGGCATTTCACCACAAAGTGGAGGAAGGGGCTGGGGAAAGACTGAGAGGATTCTAGCTCATCCCGTTTACTCGTGAATGAGGCTGTCAGTTTCTGTTCACCACTTGGGCAGACAAAAAGCAGGGCCCTGAGAAAATGGGACTTGGGATGTTTGAGTTTTGACGGAAGGGAGGGAGGATAGAAGGTGAAAAAAGGTAAAGAAAAAATTAGATTAGCAAGAACATATGAGCACAGTAAGATCCTGAACAAGAGTGGGCCTACCTGAAAGGGTATGGCACAAACATGGACAAACTTCCTGGTGTCACAAAATGAAGCTGGCCTCAAGTCAGTAAGTAGAATTCTGAAGAATAGTGCCTTCAAATCTATAGTTCAGTGCCTTCAAATCTATAGTTCCAGACTAAACTGTCAAATGGCAACCCCCAGAAGTTATACCAGGCTTACTTTAAAGCCTCTTCTACAGGAACATATTTAAACAGCTTCAGTTTTGCCAGCAAAGCTTTTTTCTTGGGGGACGGGGGGTGGTGCACTGTTCAAGTGGTTTTCTACCTCAAAGCTGTGATTATTCTGGAATTTTGTGTCATAGACAGCTTAAGGCCCTGCACTGGGAGCAAAGGCTTGCTGAGGCCCTGGGCTGACAGGGGCGTGGTGCACTGTTCAAGTGGTTTTCTACCTCAAAGCTGTGATTATTCTGGAATTTCGTGTCATAGACAGCTTAAGGCCCTGCACTGGGAGCAAAGGCTTGCTGAGGCCCTGGGCTGACTCCTCCAGGTTCCCACTGCCCATTTCATGCACAGCTTCATGGACCCAATGGGGCATGTCCTTCCCTCTCTGTCAACGATAAACAAAGTGGAAACCTCCCAGAATTCAGGCAGCATCAGCATAGTGGGGATTAAAGATATCATTAGAATGCCTTAAAGGACTTTTTGATTTCCTGTAGGAAACATTATAAAGTTGCTGCATTTTCAGCACTTGTAAAATCCTTGGGTGGGTCTCCCCTGCAGAAGACAGTGGCAAATAAAACTCAGACGCGGTCCTGCCCCAGCAGCGTGTGTTTCTCGTGTTTTCTGCACCGTTGGCTCTATCTTAGCTGTCCCTGTCCTGCTGTGAGCACCATCTGAGTGTGGCTTAAGTGGGCATGAAGACCATGCAATTGTGTTGGCAAATTCTGCTGCTCTGGAAAACCCCCAGTATCGGGGCAGACTGCATGTGGCACCAGGGTAGCCTATGATCTCCTGAAGCCATAGAGCTGATGGGGACTTAACTGTAAAGCTTGAGAAGAGCCACATCCCCTGCAAGCATGACCAGCTTCTGCTTTGTCCTCATGGCCATACATCCCTCTGAACAGCCTCATCCCCACCTACCAGCACCCTTAACAGGCCACCCAGCCTCCTCCTCTCAGAGCCCAGGTCCCCGTGTTCTCTTTTCATTTGGCTAGAGTTTACTGGAGGCTCTGGAGCATGAGGGGAGTGAGGCACACAGAGAAGAATGGCATGGTCCAAGGAGTTGGGCCCTTGCCAGGGAGGGCAAGTCACACTTGTGTGAAAGCTCCATGACTCCACAAGCCAAGTGTGACAGGTAAGCCACAGTGAGGTGCCTCTAGGCCTTTGCTGCCAGGCCCCTGATGTGCATGGTGCTCTTCTCGTCCCACTCTCCTTCTTATTCACATGTGGCCACTTCCCTCTCATAAGCCTGTCCCCATCCCACTGGGAACTGAGCTCCCCGTGCCTCACTGGACTCCAAGAGTACAGCAAGCTGAGCCAGCGGCAACACAGGCTGGCGGCCAAGATGACAGCCTTGGAGGCCTAACGAGCAGGGTGCTGACCCAGGACCTTCTCCTTCTCAGCTGTGTGGCTTGAGGCAAGTCCCCTCACCTTTCTGCACCTCTGGTTTGTCATCTTCAATATGGGGCAACAGCACCTATGGCACAAGGTCATTTTTGACGAATAGCTGAGTTAACCCAAGGGGAAGGCTCAGAACGGTGCCCAGCCCGGGAGAAGCGCCTATACGTGTTGAGTGTTACTCTGGCTGTCACACCCGGTAGGCTGTGTGATTCTCCGGGGTATGGACACTGCTCATCGATATTTATGTCCCCCTTGCCTGCAGCTGGGCATAGCACACAGTGGACAAGTGCACAAGTTCAATGCTGAACAAACTGAAGAACAGAATAAATGACCAAATCAGCAAATGAATGGACCTTAGTAAGGACACAGGAAGCTGCATCTTATCGTAGCAAAAGCCCAGG
The DNA here is from genome assembly GCF_000696425.1 of Galeopterus variegatus. NCBI lineage: Eukaryota > Metazoa > Chordata > Mammalia > Dermoptera > Cynocephalidae > Galeopterus > Galeopterus variegatus. The sequence goes on along the minus strand of NW_007734138.1, from coordinate 24,929 downwards.
ACTCTCAAACCCAGGAGACCTAGTTCAGTCAGCAGCATGACCTCTGTCAATCAAATGAGACCCTGAGTCCTCTCAGGCACTGACATTCTTAGAGTCAGTGGGGTGTGGTTCTGGAGATGGCACCATGGGCTGAGGCCCCTGGGCCAGTCACTGGTGACTGAGGTTCACCCTCACACAAGAACCATGTGACTTGAGCAATCCCCAAACTTGATTTCCTCAGCTGCCAAAGCAGCTGGTAGATGGACCAGAGGGTCCCAAACCCTGTGGGTCATTCCAGGCTGAGAGCATTGTAAAATAGAATGTTCTTGCTCTGCCCTGGGAGACTCTGATTCCACTGTATGGGGTGAGACCGAGATCTATGTTTTTAAAAGGCTCCCCAGGTAATTATGAACTTCAGGCACAGGTTCGGAAATGACTGGACTAGATTTCTCAGGCTGGAAGGCAGAGCCGGCTGCCCCCACACTCCTCCTGCAGCTCCCCCCACCCCACACGCACAGGCACACCCAGGGGACACTCGACAGAACCCTGCTCCCTAAACACAGAACCTCGGGCACGCCAGCTCCCACCGACCTCTGTCTCGTGAGGGAGTGTGACCTCTGTCTCGTTAGGGAGTGGAGAGCCGAGGCCACAATTCTGAGGGTCTGGGCTCCCTGCCCCCTTGCCTCCTTGCAGCAGACACGCAACACGCGATACGACCTCTGTCTCGTGAGGGAGTGGAGAGCCGAGGCCACGATTCTGAGGGTCTGGGCTCCCTGCCCCCTTGCCTCCTTGCAGCAGACACGCAACACGCGATATGACGAATTACCACCTACGACTGAGCTGTGCTAGGTATAAACTGCCGTGCACCTGGTTAATTGTTTTGCCTGTATAAGCACATTTTGCTTCGTCCATTTGTCAAGCTGAAGGAAGGATGTTTTATAAAAGGGGATTTAATTAAATGTTTTGTCCCAGCCTGGCCTTCCTTTCCGCATCTGCATTATGCTTGTGTCATATTTTCCCTGGAGGGCAGGAAAACAATTTAGTGAAAATGAAGGACCCATTGATTTACTATTGCAAAAGGAAATGCCAAGCTAACGACTCCCCTCTATAATTTTCTAGTGACCATAAGAGAGAGCCCAGCCACTTAACTTAGAGATAGAGTGTTTCCTGGTGCACCTGCTTCTTTATATCTTTCTGTTTCATTCATGCTGTTATGTTTATAGCCTTGCTCTTGGTTGAAATTATTTTGTGAACACTCTTAAGAGCTATTTTCTTCCCTGAACAGAATAGATGCTTCTGGTAAGTAAAGTCCTTTAATTCTTTCCACCACCAGTTTGGTGACTAGGGGTGGGGAATCACTCTTTCCCCAGACCCTAACCCCTGACAGTAGGATCATAACGTCTCCCTTCGTTTAACCGTGGATCTCCCCCACGTATAGAATTGAGCTTGACCTACTTTCCTGCCTGTTGAGCTGCCTTGGGCCTCCAGTGTTCCTCTGGTAGATATCAGCTGTTTTGTAGGTTAACGTTTTATATCCTTAGCTCAATACAGTACCCAGTACCTCAAAGGAAGCAGGGTGCATTAATAGTCTGAGCGAGCTGGATGTGACAGGGCCCTTGCTGGTGTCCCCTTCCTACAGATCTCATGTGTCCACTGATGACCATCCTGGAATCTGAGCCTGTCTGGCCAAGGGCAAGGGGGGTTCTGGGAGCAACCTGCCTCATTTTGAGGGGAGGGGCATGCAGTGAACTCAGGAAGGAATGTGGAAGTGGGAATCAGGAAAATACGATTTGCCCCAGGAGCGCTCACGTCCCCCTGGGAGCTTCAGAGTCCCTTCTGGTGCTAACAGTCTGTGATTCATTCCTTCCAAATGGATTGGGTGACCGCCGTGTGGCAGCCCCCATGGCTGGGGCAATAGTGGGGAAGAGAAGCAGACCCAGTCCTGCCCACCTGGAGTTCCAAGTCTGGGGGAAGCAGGTTGAATCAGCTCTTCCCGAAAACAAACGAGAGGACCATAGTCTGATGGCGCTGTACATGATGGTGCACGTAGTATGAGATGTAACAGGGGGACCTGGACCAATGCCCAGTTATCCATAATCTGGGGAGTGGGCGGAGCCCTGAGAAGGAAGTGACGTTTGAGTGGACCCATAAAAGATGAGTAGGAGTTAACGAGGAGGGGGAGGCTTCAGGTAGACCCCACCCAGACAGAGGGGCAGTGCGGACACACACATGCAGCTCGTCCCAGCTGAGCGTGCTCATTTCTCCCATTGGTGCCTTAGGAAACACACCAGCTGACCTCTGGATTGCAGCTGGTCAGCCCGAATGCATTGACACCTAATTAGCCACAAATCACAGTGCATGAAAAGGAAGTGTTTCATTTTGCTGTATTGTACCAATAGCCAGGGCAGCTGCACTCTCACTTTTTCCTCTTGCACCCGCAGGAAGAAAGTGAGGGAGCAGGCCATGCCTCAGCTCGGATTCTCACGAATCATCTGGCTGAGATGAAAGGGCTCCCAGGAACAAGACAGTAACTCACCTACCAGTTCCGACCTGGCCGCAGCTGTTTTGCATTTATAGCACTTTCCAGCTGAAGGCCTCTAAACGTTTTGTGAGCAGTGTTGGGCTATCGGGCCTCATGCTAATATTAGGTGCTCTCATAATAAATTTTCACAGGCGAGCTCTGGCTCATTAGCCAGCTGGGGTGGGAGAATGGGCATGCTTGACAGGGACCATGTGCTGACCCTGCCAGCAGTGGATCTGGACCCCTGCCCACCACCCGGTGCTCTCACCACAGGGCTCAGTATGGGAGCCTGCTGCAGGCTGGAACTTACATCTCCCCCACCAGTGGGAACCCCCAACCCTGGTGTCTGGAGAGGTACTACGAGGGCTGATTGACAAGACTTAGAGCAAGAGAAGGACAGAGAGCCACTACAGGAGAACACGAAAGTCCTGACCTGAGGATGAGGGAGGGTGAAAGGAAATGTGGGTTCGACCTAGGGGACTGGTTAGTGTGGGAAACAGAAAAGCTAGCTCCATGATCTTAAAGGACTGCTGTGAGTGTCCCTGGCTTCCCTTTCCACACGGTTTATGCTGTCCTACCTCCAGCCCTGTCTGCCCCTCCAGGCAGCTCAGCCATCCTGTTTCGTGTTACTGTAACTGCATGAGCCCCCCAGGTGGACTGGTGGCCTCAGCAGGATGGAGAAGGGGGCACTCCTGAGCCGTTCCGGACTGCACAGCATTCAAGGTGGTGGATCTTGGGGAGAGATCTCAGTGGGGCTTCCTGTCACCCTTCAAATACTGCTGCTCCTATAAGCCACCCCAGGCATACATTCCTCTCATTCCGAAGCCTCGTATCTCCTAAAGAGCTTGACTTCATTGACTGATTCCTTCGAGGTAGTTTACTGAAAGTGTGATGTGTCAGGCAATGTGTTAGACTCAAGGCGAAGACTTTTCTGCATTTCCCAGATTTTCTGTAATGAGTATGTAATTATTTTGGATAGTAGAGTTTGCTCTAGAATTATATCTGGAAATGGAAATATATATTATGCATTTTTAATAGTATTAGATAAATAAATTTTTATTACTTTCTTTAAAAGGTTATTTCAAACTCTTAAGACAAGATCGAGAGGGAGTTTGCTCTAGAATTATATCTGGAAATGGAAATATATATTATGCATTTTTAATAGTATTAGAGAAATAAATTTTTATTACTTTCTTTAAAAGGTTATTTCAAACTCTTAAGACAAGATCGAGAGGGGTAATTTTTTATTTTAACTTCTCGATATACATTGTAGTTGATTTTCATGACCCTTTACCTGTTCCTCTTCCCCCCTCCAGAGGGATAAATATTTTAAAAGGGATCTTGATAAGGTCCAAGGGATGCCAGGAGAAAGCATTTCCCCTGGCTCAAGAATGGGAAAGCTTGATGACTGGGGGCTACAGGAGCCAGGCCTGAAAGCACACGGGGCCAGGGCTGCAGACAAGGGCGGTTCGGGTGACTGGGGGAGGAGTTAACGTGAGTGGTGGAAGAAAGGTCAGAAGGGGCTCATGGGATGGACCACATGAATTTGGTGAGGATGAAGTACAGGAGGTATGAGGAGATGGAGGTGAGGCTGAGAGGGCTGAGCGTACAGAGGTCATGGAGACCAGGGGGACGCTGGAGACCAGGAGAGACGGACATTTATGCGACTGAATCTGGTGAGATAAGATGAGCGTCTGACCTGGGGGAGTAGCTATGAGATGGGGAGGACAGGTGGACACAGGAGGTGTTTCAGAGGCAGAATCAGCAGATTCTGGAGAAAGAAGGAGTGGAGAGGATTTTTCTTTCAACCCATGCCCTCAGACTGGGTGGGGCCAGCATGAAGAGGCTGAGGTGGTTACAAGTTGCAGTAGAACACCGGGGAGGAAAATACACAATACACAATGCACAATACAGCGAGGCTGGAAAGGAAAATCACAGGATGTTCTTCCATGAGGTCTTCTTTAGCCCAGAGGAACAGCAGGAGATGCCAGCATAATGAAAGCTAAACAGAGGATTTCCAAGTAGGCAAAAGTATAACCTACAAGGCTTTTCAATTTTTTTTTCCTTTCTTCATCTCTTCTGCACCCCTCCCCCCCACCTAGTTATCTGTTACTAAATATCTATGAAGCAGTTGCACTATGTAGGAAATCAAAGAAACACAATTTAACACCTAGTTCCTGTCCTCAAATGACTCTCAATAGACAGAAACAGAACAGCATCCACATGTCAACATAATATCATAAATGGTAGTTCATGATAAGAGTCACCTTGAAAAAGTGCTGGGATTTGAAGTGAGCTTGAAACAGTACTTAAATTAAGGGAAATTACATGTATGGAGGGGGAAGGAAAGGTGTATCACTGTGTAGTGTTACTGTGTGCCATATACTTTACTTTTTAATCTTCTTATTGTGCCCATTTTAAAGATAAGGAAACTGAGGCCCACAGAGATGAAGTGCCTTATTCAAAGTGAGACAGTTGGTAAGTGGCAGAGCCAGGAGAGACCCATCTACAGCAAATCGTCCCCTGGTGAGGTGGAGAGGAAGTGGGAACGAGGCCCTCGCAAAAACCTTGCATGTGAAGGTGCGGAAGATGTAGGTTATCTCAATTCCAAACCACCAGAACTCTAACGCTGATAATCACCTTCCACTTACTTTACTTTCCACTTGGTTTTAATAAAGGTTTCCGAGAGACTCCTGCTGCTGTCAGGAATCCACATACTTCCTCAAGATTTGGGGCAGAGTAGGAAGAGAAGGAAACACACAAGTAAATGGAATATAAATTAACTGCTTTCTGGAGTGTATTCTAGAATCAGGCAGGTTTATCCCCTGCATTATTCTCTATGCCTGCTTCCTGGAGATTAAAGTGTTAAGAGACACCCAACATCTTATAATATCAACAGATCTTGATTAATCTGGCAAATGCTATAAATCAAGGGGCAGTGTGAAATTGGACACTAAATATATTGGACGTTATTATAAAAAGAGAAATTGGATAATTTCTACTCATTTCTATCTGAAAATGAAAAACCGCCAGAGTAATGAATCTCCTTGATCCGTTGAAATGCCTATCGGTTAGAACATGCTTTTCCATCAAAGAGATAAGCAGAACAGAACCACATAATAAAAATCATTCACCACAATATTTTTGAATAAAAATAAGCAAATAAATCCCTATGCGGTTTGTGGGATAATGTGCCCCCTCTCCCCCAAAAGACCAAGTGACCATCTCTAAAAAATAAAAGGCCACAAAGTCAAAGTCAAGAGCAGCACCGGTTGCCCTGACACATCTGAGTTAAGCAAAGAGATCTTTGCAACTGTTACACGAAGTGTCCACCCTTCCGTAAAGTCAAGAGCAAACTTATCAAGTGTAATTATTATGATTAAGGTCAGATACATTTACATAAAAAGGTCAGTCAGCCCAAAGTTATATTTAAATCACCTTTCACTGTTAAGGTCAATCTCTCTTTCATTGTTAAGTTTAAGAAAGGAAAGTTGCCACCACCAGGGCTGTCACCCTATACACACCAGAGCTGGTTGGTACTGTTGGTCTGATCAGAGCATGTCTTGAGTCCACAGCTGAGAAGTGTCTTCAGCTGGGATAAAATGTGGACAAGATCAGCCAGGTGGCCACCGTTCTGGGCAGAGCCTTCAGATACTGATCCCAGGACAGCTTGCTTGCTGTGATATCTTTTCTTCGTGAGCTTCTCCAAAACCTGGAGCCACTTGGTTCCCTTTTCTGCACGAATTAGGGATGTAATTGTAACGAAGTAGCCGTCCAGAAATCAGTGTTTTAGTTCTAGTCTTCCTGTATTTGATAATATTTACCCTATGCCTGTTAATGAGACTAGACCAGCTGGGGTAACTGGGATGGGTAAACAATCAGCTCAACTGCAGACCTTTCTGGGGACAGTTCCCACTACATCCCAGGAGCTGAAAGGGTTTGCACATAGTAGGGACTTTTTTGCCCTAGTAGTCTTACATGAATCCATTCATTCATACATTGAACAAATGTTTATATGCCAAGAACTGCAGACCTTTCTGGGGACAGTTCCCACTACATCCCAGGAGCTGAAAGGGTTTGCACATAGTAGGGACTTTTGTGCCCTAGTAGTCTTACATGAATCCATTCATTCATACATTGAACAAATGTTTATATGCCAAGCACTGTTCTGGGCACTTGAAATAAATCAGCTAACAAAAAAAAAAGACAAAAGTGCCTGCTTTCAGGGAGCTTTCACTCTGACAAAAGGAAATAAACCATAAGCAATAAGCATAGTAAATAGGAAAATTGTATCGTATATTAGGCGATAAGTGGTATAGAAAAAACCAGAGCAGAATAAGGGGGAGTGAAGGGCTGGGTATAAGGATGGGATTGGTCTGCAGTTTGGATTAGGGTGGTCCGTATATTAGGCGATAAGTGGTATAGAAAAAACCAGAGCAGAGTAAGGGGGAGTGAAGGGCTGGGTATAAGGATGGGATTGGTCTGCAGTTTGGATTAGGGTGGTCCAGATAGACCTCAATGAGAAAGTGTCTCTTGAGCACGGATTTGAAGGAGGGGCCAGAGGAAGAGCATTTTAGCCGAGGAAAGAGCTCGTGCAGAGACTGTGAGGTGAGAGTATGCCTGGCACGTTGGAAGAATGTGAAGTGGGCCAGTGTGGCTGAAGCGCTGCTGAGGAGGAGAGTAGTGGGATCTGGGTCTGGAGAAGCAAGGGGGTGGGGAAACCATGCAGGGCCTTGTGGGCGATCGTGAGGACTTTGCCTGTTACGTTGAGGAATGGGAGCCACTGTGCAAAGGAAAAGGATGTGATCTGACTGGTATTGTGAAGGAGCACCTCTGCTGCCTTGAAAAAACACTCTAATCTGCAGGGAGGGAAAGGGGGGTGGGAGTCGAGATAGGAGGTGATCACAGGAAGCTGGGCAAGTCAGCAAGTAAGTCATGCTCTCTGTGCTGCTCCAGTGACACAAAGCTGGGCCCAAAGCAGGCTGTGTACTCGTTCTTCCAGGGGAGGCTTCCCAGGGATGTGACTCATGAATCAGGGGAAAGGGGCTTTGAGAAGAGAGGAAGGTGGCAGGAGGTGAGATGAAGAAGATTGCAGGCCTTGAGTCCCAGAGCTGTTGGTTTTTATAAAACCAGGAAAATACCCAATTACGCAGCATAAACAAATAGGGTCTTCTTTGTCTCACCTATTAAGAAATCTGGAGGAGGCAGCCCAGAACCAGGGCAGAAAATCAGTGGTGACAGAGGTGACTCAGGCTCTTTCTTTCCTCCTTGTCGTGTTGTGCTGTCCTGGTCATAAGAGTGCTGCTGCATGTTCATGTCTTGGGGAGGAAGAAGATAGAAGACAGTGTGCCAGGTGAATCTGTCTCCCCCTTTTGCTAACTAGGGAAGCAAATCTCCTAGAAGCCCCACTACATGGACTTCTGCTTATGCCTATTAGGCCCAGCTGGGGTACATGACCATCCCTACCTGGAAGGTGGCCCAGCAGAAGGCATGGGGGACCAGGAGTGTCAGCCAACCCACAGTGCTGCCAGCACGAGTTCCTAATGCAAGTGAAGATGCTTCCCCAGAGGGGCACTCCTGCCCACCCTGGCTGTCATTGCCACCCCTCCACAAGGGCCCCAGGTGGGCCAGCTGGGGCTCCAAGCCCTGCCTCTGCTGCCTGGGCGTGAGTCTGCCTCTCCGTGGACAAGAGATGTGTGGGAGTGCCAGGACACTTAGAATTTCCCTGAGACTGCAGCATTCACTTCTGTTTTGTCAGAAGAGGTTTCGTCCTGTCTGCCTAAGTATTCAAGCGTGAAAACACGTATAGGGGGACTCGTGGCCATGCATTAATAAGCCACAGTGGGAGAGGGCAAAGCTGGATTTCAGTGGCCACAACCTGCTCTCCCTGACCCAGGTGCCTGCTGCCCTTCTCTTTCCACCCTCTTTTCAAATCTGTTCTCCAAAAGTTTCCCTTGAAGTCATTAACCCTGGAGTATAAACGCCCAATAAGACTGAGTGTCCCCTCCCCTAGGCATCTCCTATTTTAATAGCTGCCAAGCCACAGTGTTCCAGGCCCAAGTGTGGCATGGACAGGGTGTCAGAGCATCCAATTTCTGTCTGTAGCTCTGCCACTCACTGCCCAGTGACTTGGTGCATCTTTTGGGCTTCAGTGTCCTCATCTGTAAAATAACTACTTCGGAGGTGATGACCTCTAAGGCCCTCCCTGCTCTGCTGGTCAGTACCGCCAGGTGGGTGAGCAGGACGGCCTGTGTGACTTCTCAGGTAAGCTGGGGCTTAGCTGCCACCGGGGTGCAGGTGATGCCCTGGCCTCGTTCTACACTTGCTCAGAGCACTAGGACCCCACACGCGTTGCCTCTCCCTCTGCAGGGGCGATCTTCATCCTGGGGTGCGCTGCTTTCCTCTCACACCTCTGCCTGACTCCCTCTGAACTCAGGCACCTGGGCGTGGACTGCAAAGGAGAGGAGAGGAGCTGCCCCTTGCTACCATCCACTGGACCATCAGCTTGTGGAGAGCAGGGACGTGTCTGGTTCACCGTGGGCCTCCCGGTCTCCACCACAGAGCTGGCACACACCAGGCACTCAGCAAATGTTTGCAAAGATGAGCTGCCCAAACTATAGTTAGAAAGGCAGCAGGGATGGACTTCTCTCTCTGCTCTTTCCCTGGCAAGGGGACTCAGTGGGCCTTTGCCGTCTGTCCGTCCTCCTCCTCTCTGCTCTTTCTCTTCCTACAGCAAGGAACACACAGTCGCATCAGGGAATCCCAGGTTAGACTCTCACCCAAACATCCTTCCCACCTGCCATAGCTGCCGCAGTTCCCACTTGATTCAGTTCCTCATTTAAAGGTATTGCTTTCAATGTCACATTAAGAATAATAAATACCTATAACACCTCGAGTTTTCAAGTGCTCTAATCTACTCTACCCCAGCTCTCCTGGGAGGGGTAGTTTCTTGAGCAAATATCAAGCTGTGGCTTCTAAGAGACATGCCTGAGGGAGATGGCAGCGGTAATGCCAGCGCGGATGGGAACAGGGACCAAGGATGAAGTATCAGAGCCCACGACACGTTTCAGCAACGTGGCACTGTTGCCTCGCGCCTTTGCAGTACGGAATGCCAGGCTGAGTGGTAGTGCCCACGTCTGGTCCTCAGTTTTGTGAGACATCATTTTCTGTCTGCCCCTCACCCCACCCTTTATGGTCACATACACCCGTCCCTGTCCAGAGTCTTTTATTGTAAGTTGCCTCGCTCCTCTTTTGTAAAAGGATGGAGTGCAAGCAAGAAGCAGGCTGCTTGGTGATGATTAGATCACATGCTCCTCTGCACGAGATGCCCTGCTGCAACAGACCCCAGAGCAGGTTTTAAATATCTAAACAGTAGCCTAAATACCATTATATGTGAGTGTATAGTTTTAATTATGAGGCAAAATACAGTCGTACCATTTTCTAGATTTAGAGCCCAAGACCTCATGATGTGACAAGGTGACTTTAGTAATCTGTAAATGCGTGAATATGTCACACAAGCACAGTTGTCACCATCGTTTCCTTGGATATCTCTGGGCATTTAACCATGTCATGATTCAGCCTGGCACAGAGTAAGTCGATGGGTTCTCAGGGGTCCCAGCAGTGCTGATTGTCAGTCAGGGTATGACGGAGTTGCTTTTCAAATTTCTACTTCATTTCCATGGATTGTTTTTTTAAAAGCAAACATGGATTGGGCCTTGCGTTAATAGTCACTGTAATGCTTTGTAGGTGCAAGTAGAACGAAGGCGCTAGATGCCTGGGCCTGGGCCAGCTGCCTGGGTTTGAATCTTAGCTCTGCCCTTCCCAAGTTCTGTAGCCGTGGCCTGATTACTCAGCCTCTTGGTGCCTCCGCTTTCTCTATTATAAACTGGGGATTATAATAGAAACTACTTCAGAGAGTCCTTATGAGGATTAAATGAGTCAGTATGTGGACAGTGTATATGGTACTTAGAACAGTACCTGGCGCATGGTGAGTACCCTGTGGGTGTTAGCTCTCATAATCGTGAACAGTTGTCTACGATTTCCCTTAAGAATCCCGTTTCTACTGCCATTTTCCAACATGGCATTGGGTGATTACAAAATGTTTTCTTGACCCTGAGCAAAAATAGACAGTTTTTCATGCATGCTGCATGCATGTGTATATTTGAAAAATATTAAGAATATGAGCTTACATTGAGAGAAAAAAAGTTATTTAGGGAAGAACAGGAGAAAAGAGAGGAAAAAGGGCAAGGAAACCACTACTACATTTCTCAGAAATGGAGAATCAATGATCTCTGAGCTGAGAATATGAGCTTACATTGAGAGAAAAAAAGTTATTTAGGGAAGAACAGGAGCAAAAGAGAGGGAAAAGGGCAAGGAAACCACTACTACATTTCTCAGAAATGGAGAATCAATGATCTCTGAGCTGAGTATTTTAAGATGAGAAATTGATAGGTTTCCATAAGATGCTTCTTATAAACCTGGATCAGCATGGAAATTTCCAGTGGCTTAATTGTGAGGGGCCAAAATGGTTCCACATTAGTGACTGAATATAAAAGGTTGATTAGAATACTTTTTCAGTAGTTCATATCCTTAAAAGTAAAGTTTCTGCTACAACCTGTGCCAATAAGAGCCAGTAAACAGCTAATTGCATTATAACATGGGTTTTTTAATTGTTAATTATAATAAAAGAAGCAACAACCCAACAATAATTTGCCAGTCTGTACATCTGTGAAGTTTAAATGGGAAAATTGCCTCTTGTCTCAGCAAGGATGTAATTGATTCTTGGGCGCTTAACAATGTAATACCAGTTTCTGCCTGTTCTTTCTTCCTTCAAAGAGCTGACACCATTATGTCACTGATATAAATGGAATCTTGAAGGTGCATCAAAAATTCTCTGTCTTTTGAGAAAAAAGAAAAAAATCCATCGTGGCTCTTTAGTTTGGAACAGGAGCATGTTCAAGTGGATGTATCCCTGCGTCAAGGTTACAGTTCAGCCCCAGCTGGAGTTTTTCACCCTTTTCTATGGGGTGGGTGGAGCCCATTGTCATATTATCGGCGGTCATTGTGAACCTTCTAAAATGTTTTAAATTCACATTTTAAAAGACTGGCAAATGAGAGAGCAAAGAGCTTTGTCAGAGGCCATCTGCTCTTATGTCAACTGAAGCTAACTGGAAAAGAACTCAGGGTTCTTGAAACTGAATTTGATTAGTAGAGATGAACTAAAAACGTGGCACCAAAAGATGGCCCAAAATGTTAGCCTTACTCCCCACCATCAGGCTGAAACAACTCCTCATATTGTGCTATTGCAGCTCGAGGTTAAGTATCCAAAGGGCAGAAAAGGAAGAAATTCAAAGAATCAACATCAAAGTGCTATCTGTATTTCCCTTCCAACCAGAACATTGTTTTAATTGCCATTTTAAATTTTCCATTTTTAATTGAATTAGCCACTCTCGGTAGTGGATACACTTTAATCCTTTGTAATAGACCGTGCATGTGTATTTTTAAACTGCTTAAGAGACATTTTGTCAATGTGATAATCACTTTTTCTTCATCCTAATGCCTGGATTATTCCTTACACAATATTTGGCCTGATATAATGATTATGTATAGTCAAAAAAAAAAAAAAAAAGACGCTAACCCTCTCTGGGCTTCACTTCAAAACTAAGTGTATATCCAAATATTATAAACACATTACCCATGTTTTTTAAAGCTTTCTCCATCTATGCAATCTGCAGCTATCTGCCTAAGTAATGGGACTGACCACATAGCAAATGTTTTTAGCTGAAGTACATCTTTTGAACAAGTCAGAAAGGACATACTGAATTTTCTCCCTGGCATATGCACTGAGGGAAAAATGGATCACATGGAATCATGTAATAAAAACAACGCTAGTACTCAGCACTAATTATGGAACATAGTACTAAGTACTGTGTGGTCGCCAACTAATTTACATCCCAACGACCCTGGCTGTGGCTGTCCTTATCCCCATTTCACAGACCAGGAAACTAAGGCACACATAGTGTGGCCCTAAATTCACGTAGCTGGTAAGTGGCAACTCTGGAATTCAAACCCAGAGCCTAAGTTTTTAACCAGTTTTACCAGTAAGTTGACTTACTACACCCTCTGCATGCAGCACCTGTGTTCTTTTTCATTCTTTCTGTTTTGAGGTTTTTATTTTGGGAGCAGATAACTTTTTATTTTAAAAATTATCATATTTTTTAAAAGTTGCAAGTGCAATCAAAGTCCTTTTTTCTCTAAATCATTTGAGAGTAAGTTCTCCTGATACTTCATCACCTTCAAACACCCTAGAGTGTAATTCCAACAAACCTGAATTTTCCTACTCAGCCACAATGCAGCTAGCAAAATCCTTTGTTTTACTGGTTCAGTCTATAATGTCCTTTAAATCAAGAGGCTGACGTTCAGAATTAGATGCTGCATCTATTTGTCATGTCTCTTTGGTCCCCTTTAACCTGTAACGGTTCCTAAATTTTTCATTAACTTTCATGACATTGACGTTTTTAGAGATTACAGGCCAGACATTTTGTAGAGACCTCTTGTTTGGGGGGTTCTGACATTATCTCATGATCAGATTCAGATTTTGCACCATTAGCAGGAATAACGCAGCAGCGGTGCCAAGCTCTTCTCATGAGTGCTGTTGGGTGGTACACAATTTGGAACTGTCCTATCACTTGTGATCTTCATTCTGATCACTTAATTAAGATGTTGTCAACCAGGCTTTTCCACTGTGAAGATATTGTTTTTACTCTCTGTAATTAATAAGTATTTCGTGGGAAGTACTTCGAAGCTATGTAAATATCCCAGTCCTCATCAACTTTCAAGTTTTATTTATTTATTTATTTATTTATTTATTTATTTATTTATTTATTTATTTATTTATTTATTTATTTATTTATATCAGCACGGAGTTGGGGTTTTCTATTTTATTCAATGGATTATATTTTGTTACTACCATTATTGGTTTTGATGTTCAAATTGTCTTCAATTTGGCTACTGGGAGCTCCTTGAACCTGTCTGCTCTGCCCTGGACATGGTCTCATTATTTTAGAGCACTTTTTTGCTAATTGGTGCAAATAAGATGTTTCATGCCCACTTTGAACCTTCCTTGCTACAGCCATAAAATCGACCATTTTGCCAGAGGTCCCTGGTTCCTTTTGTTTTGTTTTGTTTCATATATAGATGTTTTTTCCTTCTTTAAATTGAAACATAGTGATTATACATATTTGTGGGGTACAGAGTTGGCTATCAATACTTGTATACAGTATATGATGATCAAGTCAGGTAATTAGCATATTCATCATGGCAGAACATAATCATTCTTTGTGTCCATTAACCAATTTTTCCCTAATCCCCGCAACCCCTCCTCTGTTCCCGCCTCTGGTAAACACAGTTCTGTTCTCTCCTTCTAAAAGTTCAATGTATTATTGTGACTGTTCTTTCTTTCTTCTTATTATTATTGTTTTTTAGCTCCCACTTATGAGTAAGGACATGTGTTATTTCTCTTTCTGTGCCTGGCTTATTTCACTTAACATAATTTTCTCTAAGCTCATCCATGTCGATGCGATTAGCAGAATTGCATTCTTTTTTATGACTGAGTAGTATTCCATTGTGTATATATACCACATTTTCCTTATCTAGTCATCTGTCAGTGCACATTTGGGTTGGTTCCAACTCTTTGCTATTGGAAATTGAGCTACAATTAACATGGGAGGGCTGGTGTCCCTTCAATAGATGATTTCCATTCCTTTGGGTATATACCTAGCAGCCCGATTGCTGGACCTTATGGTAGTTCTATCTGTAGTTGTCTAAGAAATCTCCATACTGTTTTCCATAACGGCTGCACTAATTTACAGTCCCACCTGGTTCCTTTTGTATATAGAAATCAAGATCTGGTGCCATGTGTGCTCACCGGTGTTCCAAGGCCAGCTCACTTGGTAGAAAGAGTTAGGAACTGTGTGTGCACATGCACGTGTGTGTGTGTATGTGTGTGTAAAGAGAGATTTACATGTATGTTCATTTCTATATCTGTGTGTGTGTGTGTATAAATGTATTCTGATACCCTCAGCTCCAGTTCAGCATCACAGGGTTCATTCTAGTCTTTCCCTTTCCATATTTGTAACTTCCTTCTGTGACATGGGGAAAACTAACAGCCCGTGTTCTCAACCATTCTACTCTATTGGCTGCCCCCAAGGGGTTCAAGGATAAGGAGGAAAACTGGATTGAACATCAGGAAGACTGGGACTCAGTCGTGGACCTCCTCTTCAATAGCTCTATGACCTTGAATGAGTCTTGAACTTCTCTGGTTTTGTCATTCTTCACCTGTAAAATAGCTGTGACCATAATACCTGTGTCAGGAAGCCACACAGGGCCTGGGCCATGCTGGCTCTGATGCTCACTGGCTGTGTGACCCTGAACAAGTGACTCAACTTCTCTGAACCTTGTTTCTTGATTTTTAAAATGTGAATAATGCTACCACCAAGCTCCCAGGGCAGTAGTGACATTTAAATGTATGCAGGACCATTTGGCACAGTGCCTTGTAGATGGAGACAATAAAATATTTATTCCTGTCACCTTTCTTCTTACCACAATGTTAAGTTATAGTAATAATAATAATAGCTATAATCATTCCTATAGTAACGGAAAGTCCAACACAAGTTAAAATGATTATGTAATGTAAGTCCAGTGATAACTTTCTAAAGATAGCTACTGAGCATAATAAGTTGTATTTTTATGGCATTTTCACCCTTTCTGAATATTCCCAAGGTGAGGTAGAACTAGGAGGAGTTGATGGCTGCTCAGGAATAAAGGATCTATTTAAGAAAATTTTATACATAGTTTTAACTGTCATGCTTAATTCTGCATAATGACTAATGATGGCTTTGGTTGATTGGATGCCTATTATACAAACTTTACGAATCATTGCTAATCCTTACAACATTTATTTGCAGAACTCTGATTATGCCCCCTTTAGACAAATGGACAAATTAATATTGCTAAAAATGAGCTCAGAGCATCACTTCCAGTTCCCAGCATTCCATACAGCTCATGTTTGGGAAATTCAAGAGCTCATGACTACAGCCCTTGGCATCTTGGATTCTTCCAACATGACCAGGGGAGTTGGTGTCTCTCAGGGACTAAGAAGACTCCCACAGAGGCTGAAATAAGTTCAGCATCATTGACCTCATTCTTTCTCTTTACGTAGCTTTTTTTTCATAGGGCCCTGTGTCTGTGGGGATCATCTGTGTCCTTTATTGTACTTTGTCTGTTTGTTTGCCTGGATCCCCGGCTGGACTATTAGTTCTGGGGACACATGGACAGTGCTTTGGTCATCTTCATCTCACACATGCTAAAACAGGATAGGCCCTTCATGAATTCATGGTAGCTGGCTGGCTGGCTGGATGATTCCGATCGTTTTTGTCCTTAGTGGTGGGGGAAGTAGGAGGTAAACACAAACTGATAGAAGAAAAGGAGATGGCATGGCTAGAGGTAGACCTAATATAAATATTCCTGGAAAGCAAATATTTTAGAGAGACAGAAGTTTTAGCTTATTTTCTAGGATACACTATAGAAGCATAGAGATTCCAAGCATGGACTCTAGAGCGAGGCTTCCTGGGTTGAATTCCAGCTCTGGCACTTTCTTGCTGTGTGACCACATGAAAGTTACTTAAGCTCTCTATGCCTTATCTGTAAAACAGGGTTGTTATGAGAAATGAGTGAGTTCACGTACGTGAAGTGCTTAGAAATGCACCTGGCACATAGCACATGCCTTATGAGTGTCAGCTTTCATTAACGTCTTGTGCCTTCGGTGCTTTGGAAGAGACTAAGACCCCAATAGGGTAATGAAAAGGAAATATGCCTGGCACATAGCACATGCCTTATGAGTGTCAGCTTTCATTAACATCTTGTGCCTTCGGTGCTTTGGAAGAGACTAAGACCCCAATAGGGTAATGAAAAGGAAATATAGTACCAAAGCCACATAAACTAAGAAAATAGGTTCTTGGTCCAAAGCATTCCACAAATTAAATTACCATAAACTAGTAATTTACACCCATCATCTCGGGGGCAGGAACAAGACACTGAAAATGAAGCTGCAGCAAGGTGAGAACACTGATACGTTTCCCTCCATCCTCAGTGTAATGTGTTACAAAACACACGGGCACAGCTCCTGTGTATAAAGCAGACATCAGTGTGCCATGGGCACACATCCCTGCAAACGAGGGCGATTGATCAGAGGGCAACTCCACACCTTCTCCCTGCCGGCACCTGAGCCACTAGATGTTGAAAGAAATTCTCACCATTAGATGTTGAAAGAAATTCTCACCATCAAGCCTCTGTTTTCACTTTAAATTCATGATCTCAAGACTCAAATTGACACTCAACATTGCTCAGTAAGCTTACTAGGTTTCTCTAGAAGGTGCATTTTCCCCTTCTCTTAGACATCTAACTTATTCCTTCTCCATCTTTCAAAAACCCACTCTGTCCCCTCCTCCACACTCCCCATCAGCTGAAGACCTCATTTCACACGTCACTGAGAAAATAGAAGCCTACAGGCAAGAACCCCCTCACCCTCCACCACCAAACCTGCCACCCCGACTTCACTTGTCCCCGCCTTCTTCTCCTGATACAATCAAGAGGCAATTCCTTTGGAAGCATGTGCTTAGGCCTCAGATGCCCTTGCATTTGCTCCAGGAACTGCCATGGGTCCCCTGTTGATGAACTTGAGGAAGAGAGGCTGCAAAGAAGACCCAGTGCTGCTTTCCACATGCTAAGATTGTTTAGATGTGTAAACTTGCTTGATTCTCTACAACCAATCCACAAGGTAGGTAACATTATTGTCCCCACATTACAGCTAAGAAAACTAAGACACAGAGAGTTTAAGTAACCTGCCTCAGGTCATAATACCAACAAGGGATGAATCCAGGCATCTGGCTCCAGAGACTGAATTTATAACTACATACAGCCTAACTCTGAAGACATGAAGAAGATGTGAGAAAAAGAGATAATTAGTTGTAAATATTTAGGCCAACTTCTTGGTTCTCAGAAGAGACCCCCTTGCTGGGTCTGCTTCCTTCTTGGGGTGATTGAGTAAGAATTAGCCAAGAAGAATGTCGTGTAAGGGGAGCACCAGAGTGCATGCAGTGGAACTCTTTGAACTGGGAAGTGAGAACTACAGGATCCCAGTACTCCTTCCTCTGTGACCATCAAATAAAACAAGGATCTGGTTTCCTAAAGTTACAAGCTCCCTGGGCCTTAGAGGCTGCTCCTCCATAGGTCAATGGCTGTGTGGGGAGAGTCCTTGAGGGGTTTCTCAATCTTCTGGGGCTGCTATAACAAAATACCACAGACCAGGTGGCTTAAACAACAGACATTTGTCTTCTCGCTGTTCTGGAGGCTGGGAAGCCCAAGATTTGGTTCCTAATGAGGGCTCTCTTCCTGACTTGCTGACAGCTGCCTTCTTGCTGCATCCTCACATGGCCTTTCCTTGGGAGAGCTCTCTCCCTCTCTGCCTCTTCTTATAAAGACATCAGTCCTACTGGGTTAGAGCCCTACCCATATGACCTCATTTAATCTTAATTACCTCCTAAAATTCCTATCTCCAGGTACAATCACAGTTGAGGCTGGGGCTTCCACATATGTATTTGAGGGACACAATTCAGCCCAAGGCAAGTGGTATTTCAGAATCTGCCATTACAGTTGCTACTATCCTGAGAGCAGTGAAAGAGGGTCACCCAGCTTGGAAAGAGCTTTCTAACCCAGTAGAAGACTTGTTCCCTTCTCTTCTTGAAGGCAACTCCTCCGCTGAGCTGTGGATCCTACCCCCTCACTTCTCCAGAGCTTTCCTCTCTCAGCTTTCCCCTCCCCTTCTCCTGCACCATCAATGTCTCCCTTTAGACTAGATGGCCAACATCAGCTACCAACATGTTTTTCTCCACCCTATCCCACTAAAATAACTCTCTTTTTACCCTGCCACCATCCTTCTCCAGCAATGCTGCAAGACTCAGGAGATAAACCCAAGCAAGATGGTATTTACACTTTTCACTCTAACTCCTGTAAAGTAATGGCCTGATTGCCAGCCTGCAGTGGGTATCTGATATGTATATATACATATATATGTATGAATGCATGCACACATATACACACCCATACATACACATTTTACACACATATAAACGCACACACGCACACAGTCTTGAGGGGGATTGTGAAAAGTAAAAGAGGAATTGGAATGCAATTGAAAAAACAAATGCTGTGAAGGCTGAAAAGAAAGATCAGACTGAATCTCTGCCTTTCCACTGAATACTGACCATTCCATTTTCAGCACATTTTTCAAGAGCCTGCTATATGTCTGGCCCTAGGCAAGGCACTGGCCCTTGCCTTTAAATGGTCCATTTAAAGTGACAACATACTTAATGGGATTTTTAAAGGGGCAACAGGCTCCCCACCAGGAAGAACCGCAGTGCACTTTCACCCAGGACAGGCTGCTTGGAGCATGCTAACATCTGCATGTGTTTACAGCCAACATCTGCATGTGCACACATACGCGCATGCTCAGTTAATAGCACTGGTCTGTATTTTATGCCTCCCAATATGACTTCCAGAGCAAGAGCAAGAAAACGGTACCATGAAACCAGCTATCTGAAGGGGCTCCCAAGCAGAGAAAGGGTTAAGACTAGGTCAAGGACAAGCACAGCCAACAGCCTTTTCTTTGCTCATTCCTGTCACACAAAGATCTGGTGACAGGTGGAGCGTTCCCTGGAATGTATGGTTTCTCTGTCCCCCCCAGCCTCCCCTCCTCCCATGCAACATCTCTTGCTTCCTGCCTCCCCCATCACCCCCCCCACACACACACACACACACATATCTGTCTCCTGCTTCTGCCTGAGGTGGAAATCTGCAGTCAAGAATGAGCAGGGTCAGTCTTGCTTTATTATAAGAAGTCATCTTTGAAAAGGCAACTCCCAACTCTTCCCAAGCATCCCGTAGGACTTTAGCTCTCAGCACAATGCATCTTTTCAAACCACCTGAAGTGTCAGAGGCATTTTCTCCTCTGAGCTCATCTTTTCAATGGTCCGTTTGTGATAGGTATTTTGAAAAGCACAGACCTCTAGGATGGGTGTTCCTTATGCTCCGTCTTCTATTTTACTAACCTTCACACTCATGGGCAACCAAGGAGGCGGCGCAGCATGAAATTTGCTGCCGTGCCTGACCACAGTCCCTGTTATTCCACGTCCAGGTGCTCTCTGTATGACACAACCACTGTGGGGGGAAAAAATAATTGAAAGTTCTTCCTGTAGAACTCAGAGGCCTTTTCTGAGGGTGAAAGCCCATAAATTCCAGGATGCTGAGGATATCGGTTCCTCTCTTAAAACTCCAGGTGGAGCTTCACGGCCCTTCCTCCTGCCTCTAGTGAGAAAAGCTCAGGATGGGTCCACCAGTGTCCAACATAATGGCTTCCATTGTGAATTCAACGCTACAAAGATCAGGCACCCATTTCTTGCAAGACACTGTGGGAAGAGATAAAATGACACAGACTTGGAACCTGCCCTCTTGTTATCTAGGGTCTGGGGTGGGAAAGAAAGACAGGTGCACAGATAACCTAAGAAAAGGCAGATTGTGTTAAATGCTGCCGTTGAGGAACAGATGGGAGCTATGGGCGCTGAGGAGGGAGGATGAATTCCAGCTCAGGCTTCCTGGAAAAGGTAGCATCGGAATTGCAGAATGAGAAGGATTCAAAAGTCATGGGCAAAGATGATGGGACTCCCCGTTGAAGGGAACTGTGCTGGCGGGCACGGGAGGGCATGCACAGCACGCATTTGGAGAAAGTGAGCGCAGCATCTGGGAGGAGGGAAGATATGGGGGTGGAGCTGGTCTGATGAGTCCAGAGAGGAGGGCTCAGCTCAAAGGATCAGGGTTTAGACACTGAGCTGTAGGAGATGGGGAGCCACTGAGGGCATTGGGGCCACACACCCACCCTTCGGGAGATAACCTGGAATCTGGGAAGGTGGCAGCCAGGAAGGACGTGCAGCCCTTGCCCTGTTCTTTTTGTTCCTTCTCTGGAGTCAACCAAAGTGAGACTAGAGGGGGAATCAGAGGCCCTATCAGGGGAACAGCAGGTTGGGGACTTCTGGTTCCCTGGCACCCTGCAAGACCTGGCCACCCACGGCAGGAGAGGAGCCTCAACTTTCTCAAAGTGAAGGTCTTGGATTGTGTGACCCTGAGGGAGCCCATCTGTCCCTTCAGAAGGTGGCTGTGTCTCTCATATCTCAAAACACAGAGAACTAGCCCTCAAAAGTAGAAGTCATGAGGAAAAGAAAAGAGACTTAGAGGACGAATGCGGAGCATCTGCCATATCAAAAGGGGGTGCCAGAAGATATGACACAGATGCATGGAAAGGGACAGCAAATAATACAAGAGAACATTGACGATATTCCCTGAGCTGAAGAACGCTTGATCTTTTAGATTTAAGACATACTTAAAACATGCTTTAGTGAAATTCCTACATTTCAAAGATAGGAAGAAAATCGTACAGACCTTCTGATAGAAAGACCTGGTTACTAACTCATCATCTGAAATACTAGAACCTAGAGAATACAGAAATACCTATAGAGAGAAAAAAATTATTAATTATTAATTAACACATTAATAAAGGAGGATTATTAAAAATGGATTATAATCCTAAAATCCCCCATCTAACCAAAGTATCACTCATCTAAAAGGACAAAAGAAAGTAATATTGCAGGCCCCATCCTCTAATTATAATCCAGTGATATTGTAAATTATTCACAATAATTGATTACCAAAAAATTTTTAATTACTTGAAAATTAAGATATACTCTTTTAAATTATCTTTTGTATAATAGGCAAATACTACTAGCTAAAATTTAACATTATCTAGACAGTAAGAAAACAAAAAACATTTCATACCAAAGTGTAGAGGACACAGCTAAATTTTACTCAAAGGAAAATATATAGTCTGAACTGCTTTTAGTATATTAGAAAAATCAAGAGTGAAAATAAATAAAATGTATGTATTCAACTTAAGAAATTGGGGAAAGAATAACAAAGTGTAAAAGAAGCCAATTCTGGCAGCAATGCCCCAGGATAAAGGCTGAAAATAATTCTGCAGCAAAGCGAGGAAGGCCTGAAATACCGAAGCAGCAGGATCAAAAAGAAGAGCTGGATTCAGAAGCTGTCCTGGACGTGGAACGGTCCTGGCATCCGGAAGCAGAGAACCGGAAGTGAGAGGAGTGAGAGATGG
Source organism: Galeopterus variegatus (assembly GCF_000696425.1). Lineage (NCBI taxonomy): Eukaryota > Metazoa > Chordata > Mammalia > Dermoptera > Cynocephalidae > Galeopterus > Galeopterus variegatus. The sequence continues at coordinate 3,153 of NW_007734138.1, read as the reverse complement.
GGAAGAGTCTGAGCTTGGATATCTAGGTAAAGGGTGATACTGTTAGTAAGACAGAAAATAAAGAAGAAAGAATAAGCCGAGAGGGAAGATAAGTTCAGTTTTGATACAGGGAGCTGGAGACGCCTCAATAAGCAAAGGTCTGGTGTGCGGCACAGCACTCACTGTAAACCCAAACATGCCCCAGATTCCTGTGTCACCAGTCCAGGGCTGCAATTGGCATTGCAAGGTGACTAAGTTCAGTTTTGATACAGGGAGCTGGAGACGCCTCAATAAGCAAAGGTCTGGAGTGCGGCACAGCACTCACTGTAAATCCAAACATGCCCCAGATTCCTGTGTCACCAGTCCAGGGCTGCAATTGGCATTGCAAGGTGACAAATAAGTTTAAAAGTATACATTTAATATAGACTGATCTAGCACAAGCTCTGACCTGAGAGAGAAGGCTCCATCCTCTCCAACCCTCTCCTCTACTACAATTCAGAGGGACTGTTTTAGGAGATTGGGACTGGGGGTTACAGTGTAGAGAGAGAAAAGCAAGGCCAGCATTTCCTCAATCACTTCCTCAGCTGAAACACCCCTGTTAGGAAACAAGTGAACTTCTCAGGAGTCACGTGCCTGAAGTGTGTAAATACAGTCTCACGGTTGTAGCTGAATGACTATGGAATGCAACTTCAGCACTTCAGCTCAATTTAACTTTTCTTTGTCCTTATTTTCCCCATACCCCTGCAGCCAATAACCGCAGCAACACATCACTGAGAAATTTAGATCTTGGGAATCAAAAGAATCACTGGTCAAGATCTCTTAAAATTCAGATAACTCTTTTAAACAAATCTGGTAACAAACATTCTGGCTTCTATCCAAGTCAATCTTCCTGCATAGCTTCTAGGAAAAGCAGCAGATCAATGATGGTATTCACTTGGGAGACTAAAAAAAAAAGCCAAGCAGAGAACATGCTGGAAAGAATCCCTTCTATCCTGTGCCTTTACTTATGCCATCTTGATTTTCTCTTTGGTGCAGATGCATAGCTTCAGGCAGAGTATATTTGCTTAATCCTCTACCACCAATTTGTGCCGTGTTAACTTAGTCCTTGGTAAGGTTTAAATTGACTGAAATGGAAACTTTAAATACTGGCAGCAGATGTTCATCAAACCTTTCTGGTGCAATGTTCAAGACACACAACTGAGAGGCTTACACTGTTCTAGACTCCCAGGGACGCTTACAGAGTGAAGACCTCAGGTCAGTCCTTCCTGCCATGTCACCTGTTTTTGAGAATGCCTGTCCATTATCCCAAGTTCAAGCCACGGGAGGTCAGATAACTATGTTTCTTTTTAGTGCACCACACAATTTACAGTTGAAGCCTCCAGAGGTTTACTTTGAGTTAATACCATTAGTGGTAACTGAGTATGGGCATTATGACCTAACCTCATATCCAAACCAGCCCAATTTATGCTCAAGCAAAATAAAGGTGCAGACATCCAAATAGTTCTGAGAACCACTGACATAATCACTACAGAAGGCCGCTGTTCCGGAGCTCAGAATTAACTAGACTCATTTGTAGAAAATTGTCAAAATGCATCCAGGCAAGGGTTCTTTTTTTTTTTTTCTTTTTCTTTTCTTTTTATTTTATGCAAATCTTTTGTAAAGTCAGTTCCCATTTCTCCTGACTGGTGATGTTCATTAGCAGTTCAATGAAAATGATGGCAAAATGGCCTAATTCTTGATCTTTTTTTAAGCTGCACCTATTTCTGTAGAATTAATAAAAGCACAAATTTGGAAATTTAGGTAGGGTTTTCTTTCCCCTCCATGTGCTAACATTATTCTCCTCATATGGAACTGGTGTTTTTGTCTCTTTTCATTAACTGAGAAGTTCACTTTAATAATGTTCCAGAGAAGGGGGTTTTGGTAATAGGTATTCAAATTTGAAGGCATAGAGCATTTGATCTGGAGAATGTCACATGGCTTAGAAAAGGTCCAGATATCTGAAAGACACTCAAGGCAGTTTCATTTGGGGTTATTTCTTGAAGAACTGGCTCCCATTGTGGGAATCTCTTCATGTCTTTGTGCTTTCTCTTATGACATCTTCCTTACAAATATGATGTGATGCTGATATTGTCATCAGCATCATTCCTGAACATCATTATCTATGTGTAGTCAAGCTTATCATTGAATACCCTCACTCTGTCCTAAAGCAGAACCTGGGGCTTTTGACTTTAGTTCCCTGATACCCAAAATGTGGTCCAAAGACTAGCAGTATCTGCATTACCTAAGAGTTTGTTAGAAATGCAGAATCTCAGGCCTCACCCATGCCTACTGCTATGGATTGAATTGCCTCACCACAAAATTCATATACTGGAGCTCTAACCCCCAGTGTGGAAATAGGGCCTATATGCAGGTAGTTAAGTTTAATAAGGACATAAAGGGAGCCCTTATCCAATAGAATTAGTGTTGTTATAAGAAGGGACACCGAAGAGTTCCTTCTCTCTCTTACTCTGAGCACATGTACACAAAGAAAATGAGCATACAGTGAGAAGGTAACCGTCTGCAAGGCAGGAGGAGAGTCCTCACCAGGAACTGAATCAGCCAGCACCTTGATCTTGGACTTTCCAGCCCCCAGAACCATGAGAAATAGATTTCTGTTGTTTAAGCCACCCAGTCTATAGTTTTTTGTTATGGCAGCCTGAGCTGACAAATACACCTACCTAATCAAAATCTTTATTCTAACAAGATCCACAGATGATAAGTATGCGTATTAAAGTTTGAGAAGCACACTGCTTTAGTTAACCTTGATCATGACATTTAAACTCCTCTTCTGTTCTGTCAATCATTTCCACATGGAAGGAACTTGAGCCATAAACCAGAATGGGCTTTGAAATGACCTTTAGCCTTTTTAGGCTCTGACTCTCTGATTCTAAAGATCATTGTCAGCCTCAATTTGCCATTCTCTGAAATGGAGAGAACCCATGAGCTCTGCTTAAGAATGAAGAAGTGCACTTGAGAAGCCCTATCTAGAATGGGCTTTGAAATGACCTTTAGCCTTTTTAGGCTCTGACTCTCTGATTCTAAAGATCATTGTCAGCCTCAATTTGCCATTCTCCGAAATGGAGAGAACCCATGAGCTCTGCTTAAGAATGAAGAAGTGCACTTGAGAAGCCCTAT
>NW_007734137.1:93305-101236 GCF_000696425.1 Galeopterus variegatus | reverse complement strand
TTTGGTGATGGGACACAATAACTAACTACATTGTATATTGACAAAATTAAAAAAATAAAATTAAATTAAATTAAAATAAAAATAAAATAAATAAAGGACTCAGTCCCGAAACACTGTTCCCACTTCAGACAGTAACTGCAAATTCCAGGTGTCCCCAAACCACCTATATTTCTGCCCAGCCAGCTACTAATTTGGGGGTTCCTAAGACCCCCAGCTTCGGTTTCAATAATTCATGAGAATGACCCCAGAATTCACTAAAAGCATTCTACTTAACAATAACAGTTTTATTACAAAGTATACAACTCAGGAATAGCTAAAAGGAAGAGATGCATAGGTCAAGGTCTGGGGGCCAATGGGGGGTAGCAGGAGCACAGAATTTCCTTACCCTCTCTCATGGAATCGGGTTGTGTCACTGTCCCAGCACATCAATGTGTTCATCAACCTGGAAACTCCCCCAAGGCCCTGGAGTCCAAGAGTCTTCGTGGAGGTCCTATTACATAGGCATGATTGATTCAGTCATTGGCCATGTGGTTGAACTCAATCTCCAGCTCCTCTCCCCTCCCCAGAGGTGGGGTGTGGGCTGAAAGGTCCAACACTATAATTATATGGTTGCTTCTTCTATCAACCAAGCCCTGTCCTGAAGCTCTCTAGCATCCTCCTCCCCCTGGCCCAATAGGTCATCTCATTAGCTAAATTCAGGCAAACTCAGGTCAAAGGGCACTCATTATGAGTAACAAAAGATACCCCTATCACTCAGGAAATTCCACAGGTTGTTGAAACACTACTCCAGGAACTGGGCATAAAGCAGATATAATTTTTATTATATCACATTCCCTTAGTCATGCTATCTCTTACAAAATAAGGAGGGTCTTGAGAAGTCAGACCATCCCTTTGCCTCCAGGTGAGCCTGTATTTAATCACTGAAGGCAGTTGACTATCATTTTCTCACACACTCAGAAAAAAGACAACAAAGTCTTGCAGGCTGGAAGAGTCCCCAGGAAGTCCATTGTGGGTGTGCATTTCCAGACTCCCAGGAGACCACACAGTGCAGAAGCTTTCCATGGGGACTAGCTATCTCACTCTTACAGCTCTTCTCACTTGCTCTTCTTAAATATCTCAAATCTCCCCTATAGCCAGAAAGAAGACTGGCCACCAAACAGTTAACTATTTGGACAGTTAACTCTTTTCCTCCTGATCCAAGACAGGAGGAAAAGTGGTTCCAAGGTCCCACCACATTAGGATGTACTTCTACATTTTACATGATTCTGGCTCTTCCTAAAATGCTTCACACCCATAAAGGTCTGTGTCTGGAAGGGTTTTCAGATTCATTACTTCTTCTGAAGGTGTCTCCAAGTACTTGAATGCACTTCATTTTCGTTCCCTGCAATTACTCTGAAGTTACATAGTCAGTAGTGCACACAATCACAGGTACTACGACCCACAGATGGCTCTGACATTCTCAAAAGGCTTACCGTTTAGCACCCCACAAAGATGACACTACCCTCTCTCATTGGGCCTGTTTTTTCTTTGAAGAACCTTCTTATGTTGTTTTTTTCATTCATTCATTCATCCACTTCTGCCTTTCCCTGGACTGATCCCTCCACATTGTCTAATTGCTAGACTCCTCCCCAGCCTTTAAGATCCAGCTGTCATGTCACCTCCTCTGAGCAGCCTTCCCTGATTTTCTACAAGTCTCTCTTCCATGCCGTGTATATAACACACACATTGATCTGTGCACCTATCGTAATCTGTTATGATTATTTAATTACATGTCTGACCAGTTCTACTGAGATCATGCTGTGTATATAACACACACATTGATCTGTGCACCTATCGTAATCTGTTATGATTATTTAATTACATGTCTGACCAGTTCTACTGAACTGAAAATCCCTTAGAGGGTTCTGTCCAGTTCCTTTCTGATTCCATGGTGCCTACCATGACAGCTGGCACTGAATAGTCACTAAAGACTTATTGAGTGAATATATAGATGAATCCTGACCAACGACAAACATTTTTTATCCCATCTGCAGAAGACTGATGATTTCTCACACCACAGCCACTTCTCCCTTTTTTCTTGCTAACAGAATCCCTGTTTGGATTAGGTACTGAGCACTCATGTGCCTCAAGGCCCCTTTCCCAACTCTAGGGGGGTGAATGTTGGTAATTTAGATACAATCATGGTAATTTTATAACTCTAGCCAGTGGTTAGTTTAGGTATATGGGTATCTACAATCCTGGCCAATGAAATGTAAGGCAAATGTGCTGCATGAGGGTATTTTGGGAAAAGGTGATATGAGAAGTGGCACCATGAAAAAATGCTTCTTCCTGTCTTTGGATGAAATTCTAAGAGACCAAAATGTCTCGAGCAGCAGAAGCCACTTTGAGGCCATGCAGAGGGTGGCAGCACAAAAGGATGGAAAGTACCTGGATCTGTGATGACTCTATAGTGCCTCTGAGTTAACCAGCCTGCACCCATCTTCATATAGGATTTCTGGTCTGAATTTTGTCACTCCCTGGAAGGGAAAGTTTTAGGTGTCTGTGGAAGGAAGCTGGGGAAGGGATTGTCAAGAGCTTCCCCCAAACTGGAAAATCATCCACTTATTTTACAAATGCTGGTGACATTATATGAATGAGTTCCCTATGGAGACAATGCATAGAATTCCTTCTTAGATTAATTCTAGTGAGACAGTGTTCCCCACCCTGATGAGTGCTTTAAAAATAGTATTTATTACAGAGGGTTGTCAGGATTACCAGTGTCCCCTATGTGTGATTTAGTTGACTTTCTGGTACAAGGGAAGAACATACATTACTTTCACATGCTTTGCCATGTGACTAATTCTAGCCAATGAAGTGTAAGCAGAAATAATGCATGTCCTTTTTATTCTAATGTATTTAAGGGCAAGTGTACCACGTTCACACTGTCTCTTCCTCTGCTGCCTCACCCTTCCAGGCTGCATGTTCTAGGTGGCATAGTTACAAATTGGCAGGGGCAAACCTGCATCAGACCTTTAGCTTACAAAAGAAAAGCTCTTGTGTTAATCTACTGATTTAGAGGTTATTTTGTTTGCATGCAGCTTGTCATGACTAATACACAGAATAATATATGTAGAAAATATAAACAAGCACAAAAAAGGACAGAAAAAAGGTCCCCCGTGGTCCCCCTGCGTTATTGGACCTCAGACATCCATGATTTCAGTGGGATGATGTCCCCGGGACCTCCTCTTTACCAAGTCTTACAGTGAACTCTCAGAAATGTGCTAGACGTTTTTGCATCAGTTCCTTTCACCTGATGTCAAGCAGACAGATAGCCAGAGTCTCCAGAACAAGCAGATGAGAGGGGAACCCTGGAGAGCAATACAAGAGGGGAGACTTCACGCCATATAACCACATCATTGACAGCTGCCATTCCCATGGAGAACTTCAGGTAAACTGGAAATCCATGTCTGTCTGTGAAAGGCTGTGCTATTTTCTGCTTCATGTCACTGTCTCCAAAAGTTTCTGTACCTTTTCCCATTAAAGACAATTTTCATTTTTCAACTGGGCCAGTGGTGTCTTTCCATCAATGACATAATGCATTACCACTCAAAGATAATCCTGTTTGTGATATTTGTTTCCAGCATTATATCTTTTTTCATAATTAAATTTCCACAATTAAATATTAAACCATAGCATTTATTCTATACTTATAAAAATGAAATTGTTTTACTCATGCAGTTCCATAGCCTACTTTTTTACTCACAATGTTATGAGCATCTTTCCACTCCATTAAACATTCTTCTACAATATCCATTTTAATGCCTGCCTAGAATCTCAACATCTGGATATATCTTCATTTATTTGACAAATCCCCTGCTGCTGGACATTTAGGATGTTTCCAATTTTTCTGCACTAGAAAAATATACTTGTAGCTAATCTCTTCCCATATTCAGTATGATTTCTTTAGAACAATTACCTGAAAGTGAATTTCACCAAAATGTGTACAAAAAATTAAGGCCTCTGATCCATATTGGTAATTCTCATTTCTAGAAAGATTGTACCAGCCTACACATGTGTAACAATGTTCTTTTCTCACTCCTTTGCATCAAATCCTTAAAACCAGTAGACAGAAACTGAACAGGCAACAATCTAGTGTTCACCCAATAAATCTCCTTCATGCAGACTTTGTGTCTTTACAATTAATGCTCAGTAGCTACTGTTGACTCTGTTTTCTTGTTTTTATTTTATCAAACATATATTCAAATAGCCAGAGATTTTTAAGTAGATCTTGTGCATGTAGTTCCTATGGTTTTAATTTTTTCATTAGTTTCATCTTCTGACTCTCATGGAGGCTTCATGTGCTTTATAATTTTTAGTTGCAAGTTCATCTTCAGTGGGAATTTTTTCTTTGGGATTCCCAGGGGACCAAGATTGGAGAAGCTCATGGTACATGCTTGATATTTAAATTTCTCCCAGTGGCTCTTTTACCACCTGTGGTCTGGGGTGGTCACCTGTTTGCATGCCATGAGTCTAAGCTAGTGGGTAGAGCTTTCTAGTGTCCCTTTAATAGATGGAAAGCCCTTTATGGTTCTCTGCTTTGGACTTTATGAATCTCTTCATGTGGATGCACCTCTGCTCTCCAGGCATTGGTATTGTGACTCTCTAGGTATGTGAAGTTCTGATGTTTCACAGACTATTTGGTTCATTTAGTTTTCTCTTCCTTTCTGGCTCCTGGAATTCTCTTTTATTTTTATTTTTGATTCAAGCTATGTATTTGAAGCTTTTGATGTTTTATTTTATCCAGCATTCCTATGTTTTCAGAGAGTGAGAGGACTGATGTTAGCTCAGTTACTATATTGACAGGAAGGCTCTGAGCTCTTCCTACACCCTTAGGGGTAATTTGACACTCTTTGATGGTGGCCATAGGCAGAAGAGTAGTTGAAGCAACAATCACTGCAATTGCTATCAAGTCAACACAGGTGGAACACTTGAGATGACATGAATTCATGCACACATGGTTTATTCACAAGAGTCACAGCCATGTTATTGGGGCAAGAAAAGAAGCGTGCCCCATGCCAAGAAGTCATGCTCAAGCTCTTGGTTTAAAACCACAACTCTATAAACAAAAACAACAATTAATATAGCTACCCATTGAGAGTGTCAGGCACTGCTATAAGCACATTGTATGGATTGACCCATTTATTCATCACAAAAAACCAGTGATTGTTGTTATTCCCATTTTACAAATGAAGAAACTGGTCCAGAGAAGTTGAGCAATGTGCCTAAGGTCATATATGAAATGGTGGAGATGGGGTTTGAACTCAGGAATTTCAACTCCAGATCTCAGAGTTCTGACCACTATGACATAGATATAATCTTTCCTTGTCTTCTGCCTAATGTCCTTCCAAACTCTGCTCTACAACCTGCTTTCTCTTGAGGTGTCCTTCTTCTCAGGCTCTACTTCTTTATTATTGGGACTTTTTATCTAATTCAACTGACCCAATGCATTCTGTTGCTACCAACAAGAGATAACTTAAACAACCACATGACTATGCTACTCTTTCTCTCCTCTTTTCTCTCTCTCCTTCTCTCTCTTGCATGGAACTACTTAAGAGGTCCATTTACCATACTTAACTCAATTTATTCTCTCCTTTGTAATACATTACTTCTTCCACTGAGCAGGGTCACCATCAACCTCTGGGTGAACTTCAACAGGCTAAATTATCAGGCAGAATTTCCAGGTGTATTGATTGGGTCCTGGCTACACTTGCCAGTAATTCTACAAAAAAGTACAGACACCATGCTTCTCAACATGTCTGTACAGCACAATCACGTGAAGAGGTTTAAAAAATATAGACTCTCTGGTCCCATCCCCAGAGATTCTGGTTTAATTGGTTTGGCATGTGGCCTGGATATTAGGAGTTTGCAAAGCTCTCCAGGTGATTTTAATGTGCAGCCAGGGCTGAGAAACACTAAGATGAAACAAGTTATTCCCCAGGATTCTGTCATGATCACCTTCTAACTGGATTTGGGCAGACATCCTTTTTGCCTTATCCTTGTAACCTTAGAACTTGAGCATGCATAGAATAGTCTGAAGGGCTTGTTAGAACACAGATTCCTGGGCCCCACCCCCAGAGTTTCTGATTTAGTAGGTCTGGTGCAGAACCTGAGAATTTGCATTTCTAGCAAGTTCCAGGAGATGCTGATGCTGCTGATCTGGGGACCATACTTTGAGACCACCCTCTTAGAACTATTCTTGCTCTTTCAGTGCTCTGTCTAGGCAATGTTCACTGCCGTGGTTCAGTACTCCATGCCTCCCTGTTCCTGTTTTCCTAATTCCTTCTTCAAGGTCATGTTCAAGTACTTCCTCCTTCAGGTCTTCCAGGACTAACCTAGCTGGGTGGCATCTCTTCCCTTCTCCACACTCCTGTGAAGAGTTGGGTGGGATGGGGCAACCTTCTGTTCAGTCTGTATGTAGACCACAGTGAAAAGTCTGGGATGGAAAACTACTGGAGGGGTTTAAGCAGGAATGACAAGAGCTGACTTTGCTTCTCCTGTTATTTGTCTCCTTGAAGACACGGATGTGTACCCATCTTTATGTTTATTCACAGTACTCCATGTAGAGTACTGAAAATGTGTGCTGATTGCTGATTGCTTGAAGTCAACAAGGACTTATAAGTCGTCTTCTCTGTAGCTTCTCATCTTATAGATTAGTGTCCCAACCTATGTGGGTTTAGAACTCCTTCAAGTGTCTGATAGAGCTATGGACCTTTCCTTAGAAAATATTCCTAGGTATACATGCACACTGTGCTTTGCGTAATAAGAATTCATAACTCCCTGAAGGCCATCTCAGGACCTTGTACTTAAACCCCTTGCTATAGAAGCTGCTGTCTTGATACTTTTTTCTCTGAAGACCTGTGGTTTGGATGGAGATCATTGCTATCTTGGATTTAAAGTCAGATTATCTTATTATTTTTAAGCCTTGCCTGTCCTGCCTGTAAGATGAGGAAATGTATGTGTCATAGGGGAACTTTAAGTATTAAATGAGATAATGTGGAAAGGTATGCAGTCCATAGGTGCACAGAAGATATTAATTACTTTCCTTCCCTTTTTTGAGAGAAACACAGTAGCTCCTTGTGAGGCAGGATCACACAGTTGTTAACAACTTGATTCTGATGGTAGATAGATAAGAACTGCATCCTAGTTCAGTTTCTTGCTCAATTCCTCATGTAGAACGTGGATACGTGTGCAAAAACACTTAGCATAGTGCCTAGTACCTGACAAGAACTTTGACAATTATTTTCTGATAATTTTGATATTAACGACGATACCAATATTATCTACCCTGTGTCACTCCATGCCTGCTTGAATGAGGAATAGGAAGACTTATGAGACAAATTGAAAACACAGACTTGGTTCTAAGGAATTAGACTTTTGGGAGCTTGGCTAGACTGTAGAAAACCCTTCCAAAGTGTTGTCCCATAGGAACCACCCTGGCTAAAGACAATCTGATGTTCATGAAATCCATGTTCTTTCACAGCTCTGCTAACTTTCTGAACCCGGGAAAATCAGAGTGGAGGATGAAATTTCTCAGGTGTTGCAGATAAAACTGCTTTCCTCTGCAAACACTTGGTAATATGGAAAAGCTGCAACACCAAGAGAGAGCATAAAGACCAATGAAATGAGGCCAATGCATAATGCAAGAGCCCACTTTCTCCTTAACGTAATTCTATTTTGTTAAGTAATGATGGAATAAAAACTCAGAATGGTAGAAGATGAGATTTGCAGCTCTATTTGATCAAATGCCTATCACTGTTGCTTCAAGCAAAACGGGCACTTCATAAACAGATAAATAAATCAGACATCAATGGGAAATGAAAAGTCATGGCCAAGAATGAAATGAGACAGAAATCATTCCCAGCCATGATGTTTGTTTGGGGCATCTCTAATGG
>NW_007734137.1:89476-93250 GCF_000696425.1 Galeopterus variegatus | reverse complement strand
AGAATGAAATGAGACAGAAATCATTCCCAGCCATGATGTTTGTTTGGGGCATCTCTAATGGAGAAGCCATACCCAGGCTGCAGTGGGAACCCCAAAGTGGCCATTTGAGAATTATTATGGAGTGGGGATCCAACCCAATAAGCAAGGCCTTAGCAGGAAACACCACCTGCCTAAGCCACGGTTGTCTCAGGGAACTGTGAAAGGCACACACAACAATTGATCCTCCATGATTAGTGCTCCATTTGTGGAATTAACTGGGATGTGTAGGTAATAATTTATGGGGAATCATTAACCTAATGATATTGGTTCTCTTTAAACTGCTTAGTCTGTCTCAGGGAAAATGGATTTCATAAATCTAGGTGGAAAATTCTGGGTGACTCATGGAAGGCCTGTCAGCAGGGTGGGGATAGGTCACCAGACAATGAAACTCTGCACTCCTAGCTTGGTGGAAGGGCCTTGAAGGTCACCCCTTCATTTCCTTTTATCCACCAGCCCAGACAGTCACTCAGATTGAAGCAGGATGTGCCCAGGGTTGAAAAGTACAGGATATAAAAGAAGTGTGTTGATTCTCCTTGTCATGAGTTTTAGATTCTGCATGTGTCCTGCTCTGCAGATTCTGACAAAGGGGAGAAGGTAGCATCGCCAGTGTGGGGAATTTCTGGGCTGCAGAAATTATATCTTTTCTCATTCTGAAAAGAATAAACCTTAAAGCTTTAAACAGGTTAGAGAATGTATTTGCCATGTGCCAGGTTGGGAGTTCTACAACTTTGTACAGGAATGCCAAGGAATCTTCTGGGTGACTTATGACACTGCATGATGAGATGGCACCAGCACGCTAAGACTGGAGAGAAGGGAATTTAGGGAAAGAAGGGATAGCAAGACAAGTTCAAAGGCCCCGAGGTCAGAGCAAGCTTGGCTTGTTTGGAGAATAGAGAACATATTACCATAATCATGTGGGCATGGGGCATAGGTACATTCATCCTCATTTGAGAGATGGGGAAACTGAGGCCCAAGAAAGTTAAGCAGATAATCCTCATCCCACCATAGGAGAAGGGAAAACTGGGATTTGCAGGAAGTGTTGCTGGACGCCAGTCTGTGCACATAACCACTAGGCCAGGGGTCAGTAAACTATGTCCCATGGGTCAAATCAGGCCTTCACCTGTTTTTGTAAATGAAGTTTTACCAGAACACAGCCATTCACTTACATATTGTCTGTGGTTGCTTCATCCTGCATTGGCATTTGAGTGATCGTAACTAGCCTGGAAAGCCTAAAGTATTTCCTATCTCGCCCTTTACTGTAAAGTTTGCCCACCCCTGCATTAGGCATTTACATCTATATTCTCTCCCTTTGCCCTTTGTGGGAGAAGATGACAATCATATGGTCCCTGGAAATGTGCATCATTCAGTCCAGAAGAAGAAGGAGGAAGAGGAAACTAAAAAATCTGTCATAGCAAACAGAGTTGCTTGAGGGAAGGGACATTACCTTCCAAGTGGGAGAAGATGTTGATATCTGGGAATAAGCATTTGATTCTTAGACCCCTGGGATTATTTCTGACATACACAACACAGGGACCACTACTTTAAATAATGTCAGATGAGAAACAGCACTTGGCTTGAGAAAGCCACAGGGTGTCTCCATCAGTAATAGCTAGACCTGTATGTCCCATCAGTGGGCAGGACACACGTGGCATCTTGGCATTTCTCCAGATATTGTCAGGGGTTGGTTCACATCACAGAACCAGCCTAGGGTGATAATAAAGCTGTGATGTTTTCCCCCAATGCATGGATTCAAAACTAAATGGAAGGAATGTTTCCCATAGTGAAGCCTTGTTCAAAGAGGACTCCCTTCCTGCCTTCTGCTGCTGTAGGGGAGGGAAAATCCTAGAATTAAGGGTAAGCCCACCTGAGTTTGAATCCTAACTGCCATGTACTAGTCATCTGATTGGAGCAAGCTACTTACCTCTTCTGAGTCTGTTTCTTCATCTGAAATGTAGGGCTAATAATAGCATCTGCCTCACTGGTTGTTGTTAAGATTAAGTAACCTGAGAAATATCAAACTTGTGGCACTAGTAATTTAAATTTCTGCTCTATGGCAAAGTCTGCTAGTAGCTTCTCATCAGCCATTCTTCTTGTTTCTATAATAAGAGACTCTGATTTTGAAACTGGGAATAAAGACTATATCTTAGTCTCCTCTGTAGCTGGGCTTGGTCATGTGAATAAGGTATGGCCAATGAAATACGGTTAGTAGTGTGCAAAATTTCCAGGCAGCATCTTCCCTTTCCTTCTCCCTGAAGACTGGAAGGTGGGCATGATGACCGGAGCTGGAGCAGTTGTTTTGAACCATGAAGAAGAAGCCTCGTGTTGAGGCGGCAGAGCAACAAGCTAGAAGGAGCCAGGGTCCCTGAACTGCTTGAGCCCAGTTTTTGCTTCTGTGAGAGAAAAATAAACTACATCTTGTTTAAGCAATCTGTAGATTTTGGGTTTTCTCATCACAGCAGAATTAATTCTGGTGTACTATTTGTGTGGCCTTGAGCAAATCATCTTAACCTCTCTGAGTCTTAGTGACCTCATCAACAAAATAGGTATAAAAAATCCCAACCCCTCAGAAATATTGTGACGTTTCAAGGACATGACATGGTGGCTTTCTGCTGCCTCTGAAACATTTTGAAATGCCCTTCAAATGCAGATCTTCAGACCCCACACTGAAGCATCTGAATAACAGATCTTGGGATGGGGCCAAAGAACATGCTTTTTTGTCAGTCCCTGGGGTGATGTGATACCCAGCCAGGTTCAGGAAGCTTGGAGTTGAGAGATTCATCTTTTCTTCCCCACTTTCAAAGTCAGAGTAAACATGAAGAGATGTGGTCTGCAGATGTCTCACAAGGGGCTCGCCCTATCTGGGGGCCTTGCAGTGCCCCAGCCTTCCCCATGTCACTCTGCTGTGAGCACCACTCAGCCCTCATGCTCCTCTCAGAGGGAGGAATGTTTTACTGGTGTGTGTGTCCTCAGAAGCCACCCGCTGCTTTGTCCAATCTGAACGACTGCCTCTGAAATTCTGTTTAAAATGCAGTGGTGTCTGCGGGTTATGGCTTGCTGGTTTACATGCTCATGATGGATCTTTTAATCTAATTAAGGGAAGGCAGGATTTTCCATTGGAACTTTCAGGTGCAGAGAGCTCTGATTTTTAAGCATAGTGTACTGGCTAAGAATATTTGTTTTAGGGTCAGGAAAACCTCAACCCTAATGCTGGCTGTGTGCCCCTGGACAAATCACTTAACCTCTCTGAAGAGTCAGTTTCCACCTGTATGAACTAGACTTTGGGTCTAGCCCTTTACATGCATAGAATAATCCCCCAACCACCACGTGAGGCAGGAGTCTTTGTAATCCCCATTTTACAGATGAGGAAACTAAGGCTCAGAGAGATTAAATTGCCCAGATCACACAGAGAGTAAGTGATATGAATTCAAGAGAACAATATCTGACCGGTATACTGTTCTAAGGGTGAGGTAAGTGAGTGGCTCTAGAGAGTTTAGCATGGCTGCTACTATAGTAAATGGCACGCTCACTGGGTATAGTTATTGTCATTGTTATGTGGCTGTTATCAATGGAGGTGGCATGGGAACCTGGGAGCACATGGCCAGTCCATGAAAAGCAGAGTTCCTGTCACAGTTTGGAGGGCACAGGAGCAGAGCAAGACCAATCAGGGTATTCTTCAGGCCCATAGAATCATCTGTCCTGGTCCGGATATGGCTGATGTCTCAGGGGGTGGAAGAA
>NW_007734137.1:85692-89400 GCF_000696425.1 Galeopterus variegatus | reverse complement strand
GGTCTAGCCCTTTACATGCATAGAATAATCCCCCAACCACCACGTGAGGCAGGAGTCTTTGCAATCCCCATTTTACAGATGAGGAAACTAAGGCTCAGAGAGATTAACTAAATTGCCCAGATCACACAGAGAGTAAGTGATATGAATTCGAGAGAACAATATCTGACCGGTATACTGTTCTAAGGGTGAGGTAAGTGAGTGGCTCTAGAGAGTTTAGCATGGCTGCTACTATAGTAAATGGCACGCTCACTGGGTATAGTTATTGTCATTGTTATGTGGCTGTCATCAACGGAGGTGGCATGAGAACCTGGGAGCACATGGCCAGTCCATGAAAAGCAGAGTTCCTGTCACAGTTTGGAGGGCACAGGAGCAGAGCAAGACCAATCAGGGTATTCTTCAGGCCCATAGAATCATCTGTCCTGGTCCGGATATGGCTGATGTCTCAGGGGGTGGAAGAAAACTCAGCAGACACTGTCTCTTGAAACTGAAGTTTTAGTGGTATAGAGGCTGGTATTTCGGTGACTGGCTCAGTTACTTTGTTCATTTTCATTACAGCCACATTGGATTCCCTAATGTGCCTGAAGCCAGACATTTCTATTCTCTCCTTACTGTTATTTCTCTTCTAGACAGGAGTCTCTGGGGAGGAGGGGACAAATGCTTGGGGGAAACTGAGAGGGACAGAGTAGAGACCACAGAGAACATAGTCACAGGTTTTTTTTCTATTTTATTATGAAAACTTTTAAAGTTAACATTACAGTGAACAACCCACTGTAAACCTACTACCTGGAATCTACCATTAGCATTTTGCCTTACTGGCTTTATCATGTCTCTCTATCGATGATGCATTTCAAAGTAAATCTCAGACATCCATAGTAAATGTTTTAGCATTTTTTAAAAAAAACTTCAGATTCATTTGTGCCACTGAAACCTGACCTGGCAGCCCAATGTGTGTGGTTCAGATGAACTCCTGAGGTGGAGGTGGAGGTGGGGATCTGGGCCCTTGAACCCCGGAACCACCTTCTCATCTGAGCAGATCCCCAAGACTTTGGGGCTGCAAAGAGTACAGTTGGAAAGTCATTACTGAGGTCCAAGCTGCTCATTGTATGGAAGAGGAAACTGAGGCTTGATTGTGGGTGCAGACACTTATCTCAAGTCATTAATTAATTTATCAAGGATTGTCAAGCACTGACTCCAGGATTCTCAGACAATCCTCTTTGACAATTGGGTAAACGTGATGAAGCTTTCACCCGAAAAATGAACATATGGAAGGAGGATTGGATGCACAGATCTCTGAATTCATTTGTGCTCCCTAAGGACACAGCGGACTGAGACTGAACCCTTCAGCTATGTGGCCTCCCCAAGATGCTGGGGGCAGACAAGGTCCCTAATCTGGAGTCTTCTCAGACTGTTATGCCACGTTGTACCACCTTGTGAGATGAGAGAGATGGAAAGATGAGAAGGAACAGATGAGAGAGAGAGAGATCAAACAGGATGGAAAGAGACATGGAGAGAGAGCAAGAAAATCCTCCATCACTCAGGAGACTCCGGGCTGGCAGGAGGAGCAGGACTCACTTGGAATGCAGCAGCCTGTTGGCCCTGCCCTCCAGCATCCTTCTGAACTGCTCTCGTCCTGCCAGCTTCCTGCAGATGCCAAAGCAAATATTTTCAGACAAGTGCTTGAAGCCTAGAAGGTGGGAAGGGAATACCATCTTCAATAACAGCTCAGCCATCCTTGAGGTCTCAATAGCATCACCAATTTTATATCCTTCCCTCTCCCCTCCCTCACTCACCAGTTCTGAATCTAAAGGTCCCCATGGTGAGCAGGCTTCTCAGTGGAAGAGGCACTGGCCTGACACTGGGGGACTCTGCTCCACAGAGCAGGGACTGGAGCAGCAGGGTTTCCTGAGAAGTCCTGGGTGGACTCACGGAGAGACGGGGTCAGGATAGAGTGATTTATGATGCCAGAGAATGGGACCAGGTCCCAAAACTCAGAAGAGCAAGAGAGGGCAGGGGCAAGAACAGGTCTCTGGTCTGAGCTCATCTGTCTACTCAACCTTCAGAGCACAGGGAGAGTGTGAGAAAGGCATAGAATTCAAGAGCCAATGAGAGAACAAGAGAACAAGGAAATATCATGAAGGTCGGGGAGATGGTTAAGAACTTTATCTGAGGAGTCCCTCCCTCCCTCCAATCATCCATCCACCCATCTACCCATCATCCACTCACCATCCTTCCTTCCATCCATCCATCCACTCACCCACCATCTACTCACTCTTCTGCCTGTTTATCCTTCCATCCATTCATCCATTCCCCCATCCACCATCTATCCACCCACTCACCCCACCCCCATCTCTCTCTCTCCGTACGTACATCTGCCAAATATTTTTGGAACATCTGTCATGTGCCAGGTGTGTGCTAGGCACTAGGGATATGGCAATGAACATGACTAAACAGGCTCCTGCCCTTAAAGAACCTGATATTCTTACAGTGGAGATACTCAGTAATCAAGTAAATAGCAAAAAAAAAAGGGTAGTGAAAAAGATGCTAATGAGAAGAAAACAGGGTGTTTTGATGGAGACTGAAAAGTTGCTTGATTTTTTAAATTAATTTTTGAATAGGTAATGCACACACATAGTTCAGACTTTGAAGTATATGTTTAATTCTTATTTTCATCTAGGTAATTTGTGAATGTAGTTCAAAATCCAAATACTATACAAAGGCTTATAATAAAATTCAGAAACTCCCTGCTCCTTTTACTGCACCTCTCTCTCTCTCTCTCTCTCCCTCCCACGCACACACACACACACACACACACACACACACACACACACAGACGAAGGTACTCTAACAAGTTCACGAAAAGATCCATATTATGTTTTAATTATATTTTTTCATGAATTTTGTGAAGTACCCATGTGTGTGTGTGTGTGTTTTTGTGTGTTATCTTATTTGATCTTCACAACAACCCTGTGAAGTAGAATTTATCAGCCCTATTTGACAGATAAAGGAACACAGGCTCAGGGAGGTTAAATAGATACCATAAAGTCACATTCTCAGGAAATATTGGGACTGAGTCCTTTGGGCCTTGGCTTTTATGTGAGTTATTACATATGCAAAATGTGCGGCCAATGATTAATCCTAAGAAAATTGTCTAGGATGTGTACAGAGATTTAGTTACGAGGATGATCATCATAGTGTTGTTTATAATATCAATAAATGGAAAAGAATCTAAATATCCACCAGGAGGGAATTGGTTAAATAGAGGTATAGGGGAATACTAGACATAATCCTGCTCCGTCTATCTATCTAGCTAACTATCTAATCTTGAAAGCAAAACAGACCTTTACTGAAGCCTCTCAAAGAACATCAAACTCAACTTTGTAATCCTTAACAACCCTTCAAAAATTCTTTCCGTCTTCTTGTTTTCTCACATCCCTGTAGTTTTCCTGATATTTCTCTGTACTACTGACACCCTTTCTGCTGACACTCAACCATCTTAGGATCTTGCCTTTCCTTTCCCTCCCTGTTTTCTTCCACCTTTATTCTTGTTTGTCCTACAAGAATGAAAATCCTCTGTCCTCATTTATCCAGTTCTTTCAATAACAAATTTTGCACTATGAAAGCTCAGGGACCCAGATGGTTAAGACAGAATTCTCCCTATGGGGAGGAGAAGGCGGAGTACTGAATGGGCAAGCACAAAATTACCTTTAG
>NW_007734137.1:84172-85682 GCF_000696425.1 Galeopterus variegatus | reverse complement strand
ATTCTCCCTATGGGGAGGAGAAGGCGGAGTACTGAATGGGCAAGCACAAAATTACCTTTAGCAAGTGGAGGACGGTAAAAGGATGCAAACAATCAAATGTTAACATTTTCTTCCCCCATCATACTTACATCTTAAAAGCTTTGTTATTTTTGCACAAAGTACCTTTCAGCAAACGGGTGCCAACTGGCATCCCCACGGCTACACCTGAGAGTGTTGGGGATCCTCTCTGATTGTGAAGGTTCTCAGGATATTTCTGACTAGGGAAAGAATCCTGGAAAAATCCAAAGTCAGTTGCCCCACTGTGGCCATTGGCTTTCAGAAAGGCAGAAAGAGCCATTCCTCGGGCGGCTGTTTCACTCTTTGAAGAATTGGATTGGAAGCAATTTCCTGGTATTGGCCTCTAGATGAGTGAAGATAAATCATTTTCCTTTGGCATCTGCTTCAGAAGGGAGGGAATCTGTAATCTTGTCTCTATTCAGAATCAATTTAACAAAGTATTGACATTCCTGGATGAAGGGAAGTGGCAAAAGACAGATGGACTCAGAAGCTCTAGGGAAGGGTGGAGTTGATATATCAAGCAGCTGCTGGAAAGCGGCATTCAGTGGGTTCATTCACATCTGTCTGGGGAAGGTCTGAAAAGTACAGTTTTGAGATGTGTTCCTGGAAACTTCCCAGCCCTCTTCTCTTGGAGTCCAAACCCCTCTTTCCTGGGGCAAGCCCATTTCATGCGGCTTGGCCCAATCCTACCAGCCACAAATGTGGACATGGAGCTATTTGCAGTTAATCAGAATATTTCCTCCTCCTGGCCGCTGTGATTGGGTCAATGGTGGATTTATGAACCAAGCCAGCAGTCAGAGATCTCTCTAGGATTATTCTGCTGGAGCTCTTGGGAAAGACGGTTTTCCTATTGACATGGCATCACAGTACAATGTGTGTCCAAAACGACCAATGGCTGTTTCCTGTCACATTATGACAGGCAGAGAAGAGAGAAAAAGAGGCAGAGTTCCTTGATAGAGTCTAATTTGAACTCCTGGGTCCAGCTACGTCTAAATCCAAAATTCATTCTGGGATTTCCTATTTCATAAATATTCCATAAATTCCAATTTTTGTTGAGGCTCGTTGTGTTAGGTCTCTATCACTTGCAACTCAGAATCCTGGCTAATCCAGGCCCAATATGTAAAGGGTTATAGCATTGCATGTGACCTCTCTGATCCATAATCTCTGCCTCTACCTACCTGGTGGCAAGAGTTCACCTCAATTTCATTCCATTCGATTCCATTTGATTCCATTGATGCTGTTCAATTAGATTCAATTCAATTCATCCAGCTCGTTTTGAACACCTATTGCATATTGACTTTTCAGTGAGTTTTAGGGATTTGGAGATGAATAAGTGCTCATCTTTACTCTTAAGGAGTTGAAAATGATTTATAAACAGTCACTGACCAATGTGATAAATGGTCCGTGTACCAAGTGCAGTAGGACTCGAGAGAAAGATGAACTCTCACAACTC
>NW_007734137.1:82724-83571 GCF_000696425.1 Galeopterus variegatus | reverse complement strand
TCGTTTTGAACACCTATTGCATATTGACTTTTCAGTGAGTTTTAGGGATTTGGAGATGAATAAGTGCTCATCATTACTCTTAAGGAGTTGAAAATGATTTATAAACAGTCACTGACCAATGTGATAAATGGTCCGTGTACCAAGTGCAGTAGGACTCGAGAGAAAGATGAACTCTCACAACTCGTATTATTTTCCTGTGATGGGAGCCAGTGTGATTGTCTACTCAAGAACAAGGGCTTTGGGACTGGGCAGATTCATATTCTACTGTTTTTTAGTTGGGTGACTTTCAGCTAAAGGACTTTACCCTGTTTGAGCCTTACTTTCCTTATCTATAAAATGGGGATGATAATAGAATCTCCATAGGCTTGTTATGAAAAGTCAATGGAAGAATTAACAGGTCAAGTGCCTGGCTCACAAGTGCTCAAGAAATGATGCTTACCACCCTCTGCTCCCCTGCCCGTGGGGGAGTTGAAACAGAGTAAGGCTAGGCCTGTGAACCAAACTGACTCCATTTTCTCTGCAGAGGACACTTTGTTACTTTTCCACTCCTCAGTCATGAGACCCCCCAGGGCAAATGATTACCCCATGGGCTGCCCTGACAAAATAGACTGAGATAAGAGAGGAAACAGATACTTACTGAGTTGCAAAACCCCTCCCCAAGGCTTGCTTACTATAATCATAAAAGTTACAGACTAAACTTAAGACCCCTTTAGGAATTCCCACCTGTGCACAAAGCATCAAGGTGACTGCTACAATGACCCTCCTGGGGTGACAATGATGAACACCACTGCCTACTGAGCATGCAGCCCTGGCGCAACCAGGAAGAACAGCAACCAGGAAGAACAGC
>NW_007734137.1:74793-77500 GCF_000696425.1 Galeopterus variegatus | reverse complement strand
ACATGATGATTTCCATTCCTCTGGGTATATTCCCAGCAATGGAATAACTGGGTCATATGGAAGATCTATCTGTAATTGTTTGAGGAACTTCCAAACCATTTTCCATAAAGGCTGCACCATTTTGCAGTCCCACCATGCAAATCAAAACCACACTGAGATACCATCTCAGTCCAATTAGGATGGCTAATATCCAAAAGACTGTGAATGATAAATGGTGGCGAGGTTGCGGAGAAAAAGGAACTCTCATACACTGTTGGTGGGACTGCAAAATGGTACAATTTTTTTGTTTTAAGTCACTACACTGTAATGTGATTTGTCATACATGCAGCAAGATAATGGACCAAATGCTCTAGATCTTCAGAGAAAAGGAAGGGATCTAAGTTGTGAAGAAGAAGAGTTGAAAGTGGGGAGGTCTTTCTAGAAGAGGGTATGCATCCTGGTGCATTTGCAGAGCTGCGAGGTGGTGGGCCTGACCAGGACAGAAGTCTCCGCTGGGGAGAATGGGAAGCTCTGAAAGCTGGGTAGGCTGAGGTCAGATCAAAGGGGCTTTGAGAGCCAGGCAGACATGGGGACAGTGGAGGAGGTAGTAAGTGAGTTAAATCCTCAACTTTCAGGGCAGAGTTTCAAAATAGATAATTCAAAAACTGATAAATCAAGAAACTGAGGTAGGATCCTGCTGTTTAGAGGTGGGAAGGTAACCACCATGAGAATTAAAAGCCTCTGGGAATGGGACTGGAGGTGAGGGAGGAGACAACAGTTATCATAACCTTTTCTATACTATTTTACTTACCCTGTATGTATATTACTCTAATAAAAATTTTTAAAAAATTGAACACACACACAATTAACTCCTTTTCTGCACATTCCCTGGGGAATTTCTCTCACCAACTATCTGTTACTATTTCATATTGCTCATTGACCTATAAACTCCATGAAGGCAGGAACCATGTATTCCCATTATATCCTCATGCCCAGCACTTTGCCTGACACACAGAAGATGCTCCATCTATTTTTGCAGAGAGTCAATATAAGGAGACAGAGGATGCCAATCATATGAGTTCAGGTCTTCAAAAGAAGGGATTGGACTAGATCAGTGTCTTTTAATACCATTTCATAATTTTTTTCATGTCCGTGCACCATCTGAATTATTATTAGTCAGTATTTTTCTTGGTGGTAATTCATCTTTTGAATACCTAAATGCATTTATTTAAAAAGCAAACTATGTTATCAATACCTTAAATGGAAAATAGGCATCAGTTGCCGTGAATGGAAGGCTACTATGATATTGTGAAATATATATTTGGTCTTCATCCGCATCTTCTGACGTACAACTCCTAAAACCTTAGAATCTCCAAAGTGATGAATGTCTTATTGTATGCTAATAAGTTGACAGATGGCTGGCAGCTACTATACTAGGTAGCTTTGGGATGGTGACTGGTCACAGAAAGACCAAAGCAGGATTAGAGGGTTGGGACTTTCAGCCCCTTCCTGAACCTCTGGGGAGGGAAAAGGGACTGAAAGTTAAGTTGATTGCCAGAGGCCAATGGTTTAATCATTTATGCCTATGTAATGAAGCCTCCGTAAAAACCCCAAAAAGGACTGGGTTTGAAGAGCTTCTGGACAGCTGAACACATGGAGGTCCCGAAGGGTGGCATGCACGGAATCTCTGCACCCCTTCCCCATACTTCTCCCTATGCATCTCTTTATCTGTATTCTTTGTAATGTCCTTTATAAAAAAAACCAGTTAACATATGTAAGTGTTTCCCTGAGTTTTGTGAGCTACTCTAGAAAATTAATCAAACCCAAGGAGGGGGTCATGGGAACCCCAATTAATAGTCAGTTGGTTAGAAGCACAGGTAAAACAACCTCAGGCTTGCAAGTGGAATCTGAAGTTGGGGGCAGTCTGGTGGGAGTGAGCCCTCAACCTGTGCGATCTGAAGCTGTCTCCAGGTAGATAGTGTTGGAATTGAATTAAAGGACACCCAGCTGGTGTCCACTGAAGAACTGCTAACACATTTGGTTACAGAAGTCTTCTGTGTTGATTGTTGTTGTGTGAGAACAGAGGAAAAACAGTTTGTAGGGTTTTTTTGTTTGTTTGTTTTGGGTTTTTTTTGCCATTTAGTTTCCATAAAAACACATAAAAGGAAAACAAAAGAGATTCACTGAATTCTAGTTAGAGACTGTTGTCTGCCGAGGGTCTTACCTGGGGGCTGATCTGCTCTTGGTTACGTCAGAACAGATTAGCAAGTGTTAGGTGTTAATGACCTAATCAGAAGGATTAAAGAGAATTGAAAAGGGAATGATTTTGACACTATCATTTAAGTTCCAAAAGGGAATGGCTTTCTCTCAGTGTTATTTACTTCCCTGCCCCAGAGCCAACTGGTTGTGAGCACAGCATTTTTATTTTTTTTTTTATCATACCATCCTATTTTTTTAATTTTTATTTTGTCAATATACAATGTAGTTAGTTATTGTGTCCCATCACCAAAACCTCCCTCCCTCCTCCCTCTCCCCCCTCCCACCCAGATGTGTCCCCTCCATTTTCTCGTTGTAAGAGCTTCAAAAAAAAAAAAAAAAAGTTGAGGTTGTTAAATCTTCCCCCCCCCCCCCCCCCGGTTTTTTGTTGTTGTTGTTGTTGCTGTTTGTTTGTTTTTGTGTGAGTGTGTGTGAGAGAGAGAGTGCGTGTGTGTGTGTGTGTGTGTGTGTG
>NW_007734137.1:65235-73924 GCF_000696425.1 Galeopterus variegatus | reverse complement strand
GGTGATAAGAGTTCAGCACAGTAGCAGGATACAAAATCAACACACAAAAATCAGTAGCATTTCTATTCACCAATAGTGAACAAGCAGAAAGAGAAATCAAGAAAGCCTGCCCATTCACAATAGCCGCCAAAAAAATAAAATACCTAGGGATTGAGCACAGCATTTTGAGAATTGCAAGTGACCCATGGTTTCCCGTACGTTCTGTCCAGTCCCGGAGCATTGTATCCTTCCAGGAATAGCTCCCTTGGGTGTCTCTGACTCCCAGGGTTCTGAGATGGACACAGTCTGCCCATCATCTGAGCTCTCCACATGGAATTCCATGTCTTCTCAGGACTTCTGGTCAGGTGGTAGAAAATAGAATCTATGGCTCAGAGACCAGATGGAGCTGGAATGTCCTGTATCTGAAAGTAGTGGTGAGTAAAAAGTCAGTGGTGCTCAGGCCAGAGTCTGTCAAATGTGGCTGAATCACAGTTTTTGTTCTTGTCCCAGAAGGGGTATTTCAATTTTGTGATAATCACATTGGTTTCCTGCTAATGCACCCACTGGCTCCTGTAGGCAAGAAGATAATTGGTTATATAGAGAGAGGTGTGCTCATGACATTTTCAAACCAGGAACATAACCATCCACAGCCACTTGCAAAGGATGTGGGCACTTTGGTTTGTGCGGTCCTCTCCTTCCTTACCCCTCAATTCCTGACGATTTTCTTTTGAAATTACATAATAATGATGCTGACTTTTCCTCTGCCTTCCTGCTGCTTGGGGCAGAGACCTTTCTAGATCTCAGCAGTTGGAAAGATGTTAACTCCAAATGGAAATTTAATCACGAGGCATCGAAAGGCTGGCTTTTCAGTGCCAGTGGAGATGTGCTAGGGATCTGGCTTGGTCAAAAGCATTTCCCTTTATGGGTTGAATTCTCTGGCTTCCTCTGGTCATGCTTTGGATTGGTTCATAACTTACTTTCTTGTAAACAAAATTATGTCATGTCAACATGGACTCTAATTTGACCAAGAAGCAAGGATCTCTGCTTGAGCCTAGAAGGTGAACCCTGCTGCCATTCAGGGACTCTCAAAGGAGCTTCTAGGGAGGGAACTCATTCTAAGGGAAGAGGTTGCTTAGCATGATGAGACTGTTGTGACAGCAGAGCCTGAGTTGTCATTGTCACAGGGGAGTGGGGATGCTGAGTATGGTATGGTGACTGTTGCCCAGATCCATCCATAACCCAGGCCAGCTGAGGAATATCTTCTTGAAGCTCTGTAGCACCTTGAAGCAGCAGCCCTGTGGTAAGGTGTCATGCAAAGGGGAGACACCCATTTACATCCTACTCTTCAGCCTACACCAATGGGCAACATTGGCACAGGGGAAGTTCAGGACATTGGAATAGGTTCCCGGTGGAGCAGTGGGAGATATGACAGTGCCTGTGGAAGACTGGAAATAGTATCTGGTGTCTGCTCTGCCCAGTAGAACAGTCTAGGAAGTGTGCCATGTCTGGCGGGAAACTTTTTGGGCACGCTGATACTTCCACAGTAACCCTGGGTTGGTAAGAGGGGCTGTGTGATGGTTCGGTGAGCTGGATATTTGGAGTAGCTCAGGAGAGGAGAAAAAATAAGGTAAAGGAGATCTTTGAAGTATGTGCTTGTGGACTGGAAAATGGGGTGGGTTGCTCAAAGTTGTGGTAATGCAGGGGTAGCCAGAGAGAAGCACATTAAAGGGTTTGAGAAAGGCCAAGAAGACAAATCTTACCTACAGGGAGTAGCCAATTAAGAGGGATTTTTTAAAGCAGAAAGTTGAGGCCCAATGAACATCAATGTCTCTCCTGGAGGTTGTCCTAGACCACGAGGCAGAGAGAAAGAAACCAGCTGGAAGGAGTCACTGGTTGATGGGCTCCAGGTGTGAGAGGCCACTCTGTCAAGTGACAGGGCAGTGACTGTTACCTGGTACTCAGGTGACTATACCTGATGAGCATCCCAGAGAGGGCATTGCTTCCCCGGGAATGAGGGCTCCTTAGGAGAGGGGATTCCCATTCCGATGTGGGGGCTAGACATATAGAATCCGAGGAGGAA
Source organism: Galeopterus variegatus (assembly GCF_000696425.1). Taxonomy (NCBI): domain Eukaryota; kingdom Metazoa; phylum Chordata; class Mammalia; order Dermoptera; family Cynocephalidae; genus Galeopterus; species Galeopterus variegatus. Next base: position 71,865 of record NW_007734137.1, on the reverse strand, counting down.
TTTAGCTTATAGCTAGAGGTGACAGATTAAAGGTTCTGAATGAATAGTGGGAGAATGCACCAATAATTGAGTGCCCTGATCTAGTCTGTGTCAGAGAAATAGTTTCTGCCCTGTAAATGGCCACATCAACACAGGGTACACAGAAGACTTCAAAGAGAAGGAAATCCCACAAGGAAGATGTGGAATGTTAGGTCACTGTTTAGCAAGTATTCACTTCCTACCCCATCTACAGGGGAGGAATGTGTTTCTTACCTTCACATGGGTTTGGCCATGGCTCACTTTGGCCTTTGGCATGTGAGAGGACATGATGCAAACAGAAGCCTGGAATGCGTTTGTGCAGTCAGACCTGCCCTCTCGTGCTCCTGCCTTTGACATGAGCAGAACATGCTATCGAGACACACTGCTAGTCCACGGAGGGTGAGGGACACGTGGAGCAGATGTGGATCCAACCTCACCTGAGCCACACCCAGCTGACCCAGACTAGATCAGCCAACCCTCACTTGACTCACAGATGTGAGAGGGAGAGATAAGTGTTCAGGTGGAACAAGAACGTTACCAGCTTCAGACAGCAAAGGCTTAAAGCCCTTTCAAAACCCACTCCTGCTGCTAAGCATGAAGGAGCGTGTCCCAAGGGCTGCCACACTGAACTCTAGTAGACAGTTCTGGAGCCTCATCTCATGTCACTCCCCTCTCTCTAGGGTTGTGGTTAAGAGTCAGTGCTGCCTGGGTTCATAGCCTCATTCCAGCTCTATCTAGCTTTGTGACTTTGAGCCTCAGTTTTCCCATGTATAAAACGGAACTTAGCATGACCTACATCAAAGGGCTGTGGGATTTGAATAAAGTAGTAAGGCTGGCTGGTTAGCTCAGTTGGTTAGAGTGCAACATTGCAACACCAAGGTCAAGGGTTCAATTCCCTGCACTGGCCAGCTGTCAAAAAAAAAAAAAAAAAAAAAAGATAAGGTAATGCTTGTAAAGCATTTTGAACATTACCTGGCACATAATAAATACATTTTAAATAAATAATAGTTCATAATTATCTTTTTTCTGGTGGTTGAAACTCATACTCAGTTACGCCCATTACTTTTGGATTTTTCTCATGGCTCATTCAGATCTGGGGCTTGAATGCCTCGATTCATGTCCTTGTTGCTGAGTCTGAACCAGGTCCTCAACTCTTGCTTCTGGACAGCAGGAGGGCGCAGTTCTGAAATGCCCACACCTTTGGGTTCCTGTTGAAGCGGCCTCAGCAGTTTCTGGGAGGTTGATGTCAACATGAAGCATGGCCTTCCAAGGAGGTTAAAATCCAGGCCCTCGGCAGTTGCCAGAGACAACGGAGAGTGGGGTCAGGTTCTGAGTGTCTGGATTCTTTCTTACTTCGATGAGTCTGACCCCTATAGGATGAATGTGGAAAGCCCAGTCAGCCAGCCAGGTATGTAAAACACACACTGCATGGCTGGAGGATTACATCAACCTGGGCCAGACAAGAAGGTACATCCTCTTCACTTTGCTGGCATCAGCCTCAGTGAAGAATGGACCGCCCTCTCACCTTGCTCAGGTGACCTTGGCTCTCTCTCTCTCTCAAGTGGAAAGATTACAGAGGTTCTGTTGGGGTCTGTGCTGTCTGGGTGGAGGGGTGCTTGGGAAGAGCTGCTTACCAGAAGCACAAAATTGTCCCAGCAAAGGTGTAATTGAGAAAGAGATGAACCTTCCCTTTATACTGTAATTACCAATGCTAAGGTGCACATTTCCCCCCTGTTTAATATCTCGAAATCAGGATGTTTCTTACCATCAACTGCCATGAAAGTATTGTGTCATAGAATAATTGGTGCCATTTTCTCTTTTTCAGTGATTCATGCAATAAGAGTGTGTCTTACAACCAATGGCATCTTAGATTTGGGAAATATGGACTTCCTTTCTTAACAGTTCATATGTATATAGATTTACTCTGTGCTAAATCCTGTGATTTGTGCTTTACAAGGATGGTATTGTCAGAAAGACTCATGAAATGAGTATGTTTCTAGGTTTTCATTCTGTAGAAAGGCGAAGTCACATGGCCATGGAGCAGTACAGCTGGGATCCACACCAGGCAGTCTGTCTCCAGAGCCCCCTCTCTGAAACATTCTTTACTAAATGGGGCAAATCTAGCGGAATGATGGAAAGGTAACTTGCTTAATATAAATTTACCAAATCATCCTCCAAAGAGCAGAAACAAACCCCAGCCTGCATGTGCCAACATCACCCAAATCCCACATTGGGGTCTGCTTTACAGCTAGAGTAAAGCACATTGATCACACAGAAGCCAACATCCCCTGGTTACACCCCATCCTCGAAATGTAGCTCCACAGAGAAAGAGTAGCTCAGACACAGCAGCTGACAAAGTGGATGTGCTGAGCTGATCTCCACCCTCCCGTTGTTAAAGAAAACACTGCATTAGAAAACATCACGAAATGAAATCAGACTGATTGCAAAGGCCAGATGAATTCACTTCATCTTCCACAAAGAGCGATGGAAAGATAAAGGCTGAGGGAGGGGTTGACCAGAAGCCACAAAACCAAGAAACATAGGAAATGGGAGTATAACCCAAGCCATCCATTGCTTCTTTTGGAAACGATGGAAAGATAAAGGCTGAGGGAGGGGTTGACCAGAAGCTACAAAACCAAGAAACATAGGAAATGGGAGTATAACCCAAGCCATCCATTGCTTCTTTTGGAATGTCAGGAAAGTGCTAACTCTCTGTGTCAACATGCCTTGGGGTGGGTAGGCTCTCTGACCCTCAGGCGGTGTTCCCCCCACCCAGTCTGGGCCCCCACAGCCTCCTATACATAGCTGCCTACAACACTAGTCACACCCTACTATGTCTTCCCTGCCCCTGTGATCTCCTTGAAGGCAGAGCCTGTGATGGTCATCCCTATGGACATTGAAGGTGCCCCATCAATGTTTGTTGACTCCATACATGCTCAGTGCAAAGGAGGGCATGGTTGATTCCCAGACCCTGCCCCAAAAAGATGACACTTCAGGACCATTGATGCAACGCATTGTGTCATGGTTAATAAACAGGATGATCTTGTTACCCTACAATATACAATAATGAAGTTAGATATACAATTAGACCCAAGGAGAGGTTGGGGAGTTCTGAAAATCACATATTCCTGGGCACTGTGAGGGACAGTTCTGCTCTAGAGACACAGAGGCACAATGAAGCAGGTGTCTCCAACAGGTGGCTTGCTGGGAGTAGCACTCAGACCCAGGTGGTGGGGTCTAGCCAGAAGTTACATCTTTTCAAAATACATACCACTCTATTGTGTTTTGGTTTTTTCTGATTAAAAAAGTAACACACTCTTGTGAGGGTTAAATATACATATATATTTATATGAATGAAAGTGAAAGAGCACAAAAATATCTAGTTTTATCCCCTGTGCTTAGCACAGTTCTCAACATATAGTAGATGCTCAACAAATATTTGCAGCTTGAGTTGTCATAATATGTTAACACAGGTGGGGATAAGGAGGAGGCCTTTTCACAATGTTTATTTTACAGGATCTCCTCTTGCCCAGAGACTAACTTCAACATCAACCACCACCATCAATATTTTCAAGCCTTTCCTCTGCACCTGTTATGATGTCTCAGAGCCTTCTAAGTTCAGAAATAAGTCAGGGACCTGGCCTGCACAAAGCCCCCTCTGTCTGCTGCATGTAGACCTCAGGAATTCTTGAGCACCTGGTCCCCAAACCTTTCTCTTAACCTATAGCACTCCTAAGAAATTGACTTCATTTTCTCAATCAAAACACATTTATTGGGTATGTACTATTATCAAGGCTTTGGGACAATTATTCTGTGTGAATGAGAGATAAATAAATATACATCCTGACCTCGTGGAGTTTACAATCTCATATTGTGTAAAACTTTTACTTTTTGTAGGCCAAATAAAACCCCATTTTAAATGCATTAGGAAACCATTGATCAAAACGATGGATTACACCATTCTACTCTCATGGGTATAACAGGGTGCCCTGCCTGATACTCACAGAAAGCATTAAAAAAAAAACACACTGGGACTAGCAGAAGCTAGAAAAACTCTTATTTCATGACTAGAAGCAGATTTCTGCCTGGCAAGTGATAAGGATTTAAATACCTTTTGGGGCAAGCTGTTCATTTGTTCTGGAAAAACCACCTGAGCAGGTCCTTTAGCTACACGCGTGTAAACGATGTGGATGCCAATTGTTTCAGGGAAAGCTGTGAATTATAAGTTATCCTGGATGCAGATGGCTAAGACAAGCTCTTCCTAATTCTCTGGAGACTTTGTTTTGTTTGGGGTGAGTGGGGGGATTTTTTTTTTTGTACGAATTTAGACAGCACTATGCAGGGGGCCTGTATCCTACTGCTTGTCTTCAGGGGTTGCTGTGTACTGGTGACGAACATTGCTGATGGGGAGCTGGAACTGAAACCCTGGTGGCTGTGAAAAGGATAGGAAAGTTCAGCTTTAAAAGCACCTGGCCCGGCTTGGGGAGCCCAGTGTGGACTCTGTAGTTACAGTCATATAAGGTACAGTCAAAAATACACACACACCCAGAGGTACATCAGAATATGTTAAAATTCAGATAACCAAAATCTTATTAATTCAAAATAAATATATTATATTTGGGGGAAAAAAAGAAAACACACATATACCACAAGAGCTGAAGGAAATAAAAATACAAAACTGAGTCTATTGACTTGTCAAGCAGAAGAATGCCGGTGAGGAATTTCACTGAGCAGGTCAGGCACAGAGGCAATGAAGTCAGGAGTTTGAAGTGCGAGACAGGGATTTTCATGGCATTATGCTAATTAAGGATTGAAAGCTAGCCCTGTGGACAGGACACATGGGCACATCAGTCTGTAACAGAGCCATTGGTCAGGAAAGAGTCTTCAGTTACTTCCAGGGAGGCCTGGCATTCAGGATCACCAACAGCTTGTGGGCCTTTGTCAGCTTCAATTGGTTACAACCATTTGTAATGAAACACAGTAGTCGGTTTGGGTATCTTCAGGCAAGTGCTAATGTAAGTGGAAATGTTTCTTTTTACAATTCTGTTGAAGACTGAATAACTCAGACTTCAGGAAAAATACTGATGCTAGGTGATTTTGTTCTTATGGGATTACCTTGCTCTGGGGCTAAAGGGCCAGGCTCTCCACTTCAGTATTAATGGGGCTTCTCATAAAGGGAGTTGACAATTCTGAGACATAATATGCAAATGGACAATGGCCAGGCCGAATATGAAAATGAAACTCTCACCCCCAAACTCTGCAGCAACCAGCCCAGGAAGCCAAACCACAACCTCTGCAGCAATTAGTCCAAAACAGTCAGCACTGAATCAATAACTGCCAGTTGCCCTAATTTTTGACCCCACCTCCAATTTAGGGCCAACCAAGAACGTAAAATAAGCTTCCCTAACCAATCACATATGATGCCCGCATCTACTTAGCCTGTCCACAGCTTCCCCATGGCAACAACCTCTAGTCAGAGCACACCAGATGCCTTTCCTTTTTTCCACTATGAAGCTTTCCCACTCCTCTGCCACATGCAAGTGAGGGTGGCCAACTCCCTTGCTATAGCAAGCTCTGAATAAACAGCCTTTGCTTGTTCTTCTCTGGGTGGTTTTTGTTTACTTCCACAATTCCCACTGTGAAATCATGGGTAGGGAGGACAGTGGAGCGGTACTTTAGATAAGGGGGGGCTGGACCACGGGAGTGTAGATGTGCTCCAAGGCACCCCTGGTGGGGCAGGCTCAGCTGCCCCTGGTTCTGGGAGGCAGGACAGCAGCCAGGCAAGGGACAGCCAGTAAAGGCCCATAGGGTGGGCTTGGAGCCTGGGGTTCTGAGACAAGCCACCTCTAGCAGCAGAATTAAATTACATCCTTGGTTGTAAATCCTTCTTGGGTGCTCAACAACTTCCTGACAAACTTGATGGTCTGGGCTTGGCTGTGTCCTGGGGATTTAAAACAAGGGTTTGCTCGCAGATGGAAACAGATCAGGAAAAGGCAAGGGAGAGGTCAGGGTGGGAACTGCAGAAGACCAGAATGCTAGGAGGCATCGGGGCTTTGATTCTTTAAAACAAGGGTTTGCTCGCAGATGGAAACAGATCAGGAAAAGGCAATGGAGAGGTCAGGGTGGGAACTGCAGAAGACCAGAATGCTAGGAGGCATCGGGGCTTTGATTCACCAGCATTGAAGAACCTGGGTAACCCCATGTTCTCTAGCACTGAGACACCACCTTTGATGCAAGAGGCCCACTCCCCTCTTTCATGACAGGCATCAAGTATGGCACAGTTACCCCTGAGGAACCTCATAAATATTGGGGGGAGCAGAAAGCTCTTGAAAAGAGTAAAATTCTTGAAAGTAGTATGATTTATAATTAAAAGGACAGGAGGTGGACAACTTAAATGGCCAAAAAGAGGAGATGGTTAAATCAACTAAGTTATAGCCACCCAACGAACTGTTATGCAATCATTAAAAATAATGGAAATCTGTTTGAAAGGCATGAGATGATTCTCACAACACATCAAGTGGAAAAAATGGGACATAAAAGTTTGCAGAATATGGTACCATTTTGTAATGAAAAATAACTACATACATATACTTGTGTGTGTGTATACATATA
>NW_007734137.1:60408-65179 GCF_000696425.1 Galeopterus variegatus | reverse complement strand
CTCATAAATATTGGGGGGAGCAGAAAGCTCTTGAAAAGAGTAAAATTCTTGAAAGTAGTATTTATAATTAAAAGGACAGGGGGTGGACAACTTAAATGGCCAACAAGAGGAGATGGTTAAATCACCTAAGTTATAGCCACCCAACGAACTGTTATGCAATCATTAAAAATATTTGAAAGGCATGAGATGATTCTCACAATACATTAAGTGGAAAAAATGGGACATAAAAGTTTGCAGAATATGGTACCATTTTGTAATGAAAAATAACTACATACATATACTTGTGTGTGTGTATACATATATAGAGAGAGAGACCGTGAGGTTATTTACCGTAATGTTAAGAATTGTAATCTCTTTGGGGAACCTGGGTGACTTTTACTTTCTCCTATTTGTTTACTGATATTCTCTGAAGTTGCCATAACAGAAATTATAGATTGACACTGGAAAAAGCAAATGTTATCTCGAGCGACGTTTTAACAACAATGCTGGTTTGGCTCTCTGAGTGTGGGACTTGCCCCTCTTCCTGTCACTCCCATGAGCATCTCTCTGGGGTCTGCCTGTCTGGCCAAAATGTCAGGAAATAAACACAAACTGCAGCTCAAGGAGATCAGTTCAGGAACAAGCAGGGAGGACAGCCAGATGCTCCGTCCAATCCCTCAGCCAACTGTGTCCTTGGAAGATCATGAATGCAAAGCTTTGAGAAAAGAGGTATTTGAGCCTCTAGGGAGAGAAAATTCAGCAAAGAGACAGCTCAGGGGTGGGGATTGCTGACATGGGCTAGAGGTGTATAAGCTTTATCTCCCTCCCCCAGTAATCTCAAAGCCACGCTCCAAATTATATTATTCTTTCATATGAGTGAGGGACATTTCTCCATCTTATGTAGGGCATGTATAAAAGCATCTTAGACAGTTTGGCTATAGCATAAAATTGAAATAAGATCAGTGTACTTGAAGCCTCCCACTACTGAAATGGGCAGCTGTCACTGCTGACGTTAGAGCGAGCACCAGCTCTAGTCTCATGAACAGGCAGCAGAGCAGCTGACAATGGCCAGCCCAGCAAGTACATTTCAGGAATGTGACCTGAACCCCACTATGCTGACACAGCCACTGTGAGCACCCTGCCTCTGGCCAGGGGTGGCTCAAGTTCCTCCTGTCACTGCCAGACAGCACAGCCAGACTCTCAGTGTGGCCAAGGCCTGGGCTGAGCAGAAATGATGGGGCTGCATTGCCCAAGCTTTGAACCCACTCTTCTCTTCCCTGGGTCAGGAAGTCTCACAGTGTGTCATGTCCCTCCCAAGCCTCCAGTGGGCTGCTTTTAGTGCTCAAAAAGGGGAGCAGAGTATTGGCATGTTCAACAGGAGCTGTCTCCTGCTTTAGTTGTGTACACTCTCAGTTCAGGTGGACCCTGCTTTCAGAAAATATGGCCTGAACATTGGAATTTAATAAATCAGTTAGGCAGCCAGTGGTATCTCCAGAGTTTCTCTATCAGAGGGACATAGAAGCAGCAAATTGGCAGGCAGTACAATGAATCTATCCATGCCTTTAGAAACAGAAAATGCCTCCAATGCTAATAAACTAAAGGGAAGGACTGGTTACCAATGTTGGCTTTGATTGAGAGACGAGTGCAAATCCCATCTCCAGCACATACCAGCTCTATGTACTTGAGCAAATTACATAACCTTTCTACACGTCAATTTCCCCAACTATGATAGGATAATGATAAAACCTACCTTGTAGCATTGTTGTGATAATAAAACGAGATAATCCATGCTAAAATCCTTAGTGCAGGACATGGCATATAATAAATGCTCGATTATGTGGTGGCTATTGTTATTACTATTTTAAGAAGTAGTTAATTTAGGGCCAAACCCGTGGCTCACTTGGGAGAGTGTGGCGCTGGGAGCGCTGAGGCCGCAGGTTCGAATCCTGTATAGGGATGACCGGTGCGCTCACTGGCTGAGCACGGTGTGGGTGACACCAAGCCAAGGGTTCCGATCCCCTTACCAGTCACAAAAAAAAAAAAAAAGAAGTAGTTAATTTATTTGGAATAAAAATTGTTGGAGAGGATGAGCTCTCAAAGAGATTTAGAAGGTAAGTGTTGGAGCTCTTGCTTACTTGAGACTAGTAAGAAATGAGTGTTAACTGCTATAAGCTAACATGCTCTATGCATGACAGAGGTAAGAATCCTGGGTACCAATCCTGACCTGCCTGGACACTTCCCAGCTGTGGGATTGTTGGCAAATTACCTAACCACACTCAATCTTGGCTTCATCTTTTGGACTCCAGCCAGAACCCCATGCTCTATTTTCTTCTTTGTTGCAAACCCCAGAGCCCCTATTTTCTCCCTTTTCTTGTAAAAAGCCACTCCCTACATCTCTGTCTTCTCTGAAGCATGGATGCAAGGTATATTCTGTCTCCCAGCTCTCCTCTCCTCCCGGCACTGAAGAGGCAAGTTCATGGTCCGATTCACTGTAATATCCTAGTGATTTTGCAAAGAGTAACCAAGATTTTAAACCCAGACAAGCTACAAAGATACCAGAATTTTGCCAAGTTCTTACCATTTAGCTTTAGGGGTGTGTGCGTGTAGGCATATGTGTGTGTGTGTGTGTGTGTGTGTGTTTACCCCCTTCAAAAGGAGTAACTAGATACCCCTATGGACTTCTATACCCCACATCTACTTCCGAGTCTGGAATTTCACTTCCTTCTGACATAAACACCCCTCTTTATAGCATTGGACACTTGAGGAACCATCAGTATAGAATAAGAGGCAAACATGCCTTTTTCTGACTCATTTATTAATTTTTCACTAATTCTTCCTTGAGTGCCAGATGTGAAACAGGTTCACTATGCACCGGTTATCACTTCAGTGCACTGCATCTTGGGCCACAGTTTCTACTGCTTGCACAAGTCTGGTGAGACAGAACACTCATACACGTGAGTTCCACAAAGCAAGTTTATTACTTACACATAGGAAGCAAGGGACAACAGAAACCTAGGATAAGATTCATGATGAGCTGGGCCCCTGAGTCCAGGATGGATGGAGTCTTTGTGTATGCTCCACTTACACCACAGCTAAAGGACCCTGGAAAACAGTCTGCCCTGGGTTTTATACTCCAGGGAAAAATGACTTGCTGACGTGTTGAAGGCATCCTGTTCTGGGAAAGACGGGAACAGAGCCTGGGCTATCTGGCCAGTTCCTTCCTATCTCAGGAGGTGGTATTCTCAGCATACTCTACAGTTATTCTTGAGAAATATAAGTGAGAAAGGAGGGAGAACTGGGTTGGCGACCTGGAGAACTGTCCTGCACAGGAGGCCATGCCCACTGCTGGGTGTGGGGAGAAGTGGTAAATAGCCAAAACAAGCTTCCTTTGGATTTGGCATCAGATGAAGGAGGCAATCAATGAATCACGCAAATAAACATAAAACTAATACCATACATAACAACTGCTAAGGAGATGTACTGGTGTATATGTTTGCTTTGGATTTGGCATCAGATGAAGGAGACAATCAATGAATCACACAAATAAACATAAAACTAATACCATACATAACAACTGCTAAGGAGATGTACTGGTGTATATGAGGAAGGAAATCTACCTGGTGTAAGTAATCTGTATTTCCAAGTTTGTTATGTTTTTTAAATTGGGTCTTGTTTCCCACAAGAATGATAATTTGGGAGTAATTTATCCATCCTTCCACCCACCCACTAATCTATCAATCCACCCATCCTCTTACCTATCCACCCACCCAAACATTTATGGAGTATTCACTATGTGCCAAGTGTTGTCCAACATGGTTGCTTCCTCAAGAAACCCAAAGTACAGAGGAAAAGAAAGACAATAAGTTGCTAATCATCACCTAGAAGGTACTCTCATTAATTGCTGTAGAGTATAAATAGGCACAACCCTTCTGTAGATCAGTCTGGCAACATTATAAGTGCAAATTCTCTTTGAACTAGCAATTCTACTTCTAGAAAGTTAACCTACAGATGTAATCATCAACATACAAAATGACTAGTGTATCAGATTATCCTTTTTTGGAAATCACCCAAATAACCATAAATAGGGGACTGCTTAGACAAATGACTGTATAGCTATATACAAATAATTTGTATCTATTTATGAACTGACATGGAAAGATTGCTAAGATTCATTGTTAGGTTAAAGAAAGATATAGAATAGTGTGCACAGTATTTTACTATTTATACTAAAAAGAGAAAATATATGTGTATACAGCATTCACTGTCAAAGGTCACCAACATTTTCTCAGTCTATGAAAAGTTCATCTTCAGATAGTTTGTATGCACACAGAGAGTTAACACCCTTGATGGAACCCTCAATAAATAAGGGATGGGTGTTGGTGGATAAATACCCCAGCTGTCTTGCCCCTCAGTGGGGAGAACTGAGAGGCGTGATCTGCCCCAGCTGTCTTGCCCCTCAGTGGGGAGAACTGAGAGGCGTGGTCTGCACTGCCTCCCAGAAGTCCCAGGGCGATTGAGCCCAGTTGCCCACAGAAGTAACCTGCTTATTTACACACATTTTCTTGGATTTCTTGCTTTCCCTGTCTCACTTCCCCTTTCTTTCACCATATTTCATGGGATGATCTCCCAAATAAACTGCTTACACCTAAATATTTACCTTGGGATCTGCTTCGGAGGAAACCTTTGGGTTGTAATCACTTGTATATAGATTGAAAGTAGAACCATTGGCCGCCTCTGGGGAGGGGAAGTGGGTGGCAGGAGTGACAAGAGAGATTTTCATCATGGAACCTTT
>NW_007734137.1:57321-59778 GCF_000696425.1 Galeopterus variegatus | reverse complement strand
CACAAAAAGCAAACTCTAGATTCTGGAACCTGACTATATGCAGGTTCAAATCCTGGCTCTACCATTTATAACTTGTGTCACAGGCCAAGTTTCTTGAACTCTCTGTGCCTCAGTTTCCTCATCTTACAAATGATAATAATGGTGCCCATCTCATAGGGTTGTTGTAAAGGTTAAAAAATGAAGCTATGAAAGAACTAGCATAGCCCACTGACAAAGTTCCACATGCACATTCTGCTTATTATTTCATTCTGCTGTGCGGTTTGATCTTGGCAAAATCCATGTTCCCCTTAGGAAAATTTTTGCATTGGATTTTTTTCTCCTAGCAGCCTCCCAAATTTCTTCATTTTGCATGTTTGCTATTTCCAAAAGAAAGCAAACATCCCTTTAGAAACGTCCGGATGGGTTTGCACCATCATCAGATCCATACGATGGTCAGGTGGAGTTTCACAGAAGCATCCAGGACAGTAAAAGCCCCAAGAGCCAATCAGCAGCTGAGGGAAGTTGAGGAGAAGAATCTACATTTGGGCCCAAAATTGTACCAGGCAGCAGTTTTGACAAGGAGCTGAGAATGTGCAATGGAGAGAGAAACGCAATTGAGTTTGGTTTATGTCTTCTTACAATTTTTACATCTGTGTTGGAATTAGCTTCCTTTTCCCCTTCCTTTTACTTGAAAAGAACTAACCTCTGATAATTAAGCTCAAAGTGTCCCGGACCTTGTCCTCAAGGTCACAAAAATACACTTCCAGTTCTTGATTCCGTTATTTTAAAGCAATGCAATTATTTATTATACATAGTAATATATTACTTTGTTCTCTGGTGCCTCCTAGACCCTAAAGCAGAAAAGAAATGGTTTAATAAAAATTCATGTATTGCTTATTTGAAACCGGGAAGCTGTATTACTAGGGATTGTAGGATGCTTGGGGTTTGGGATGTCATAATGAATCATTGCCTAATATTTCTTTTCTTGAGACACATATATGATTAGTAAATGTTGTCTGCTCACTGATTAACTTTGTTTATTTCCTAATTAGGTTTAGGATCAGCTGTCTTGTGGTTATAGAAATAATTGTTTGATTAATGTGTGGAAATTTACATTTTCATTACACTCCTGAATAAGTTCTGTCCCAATTAGCTTCAATACCCCATGCCGATCTAGGGCCCCAGAATTTCAATTGTCACCCATTAAGTAATAACTGTTATATCCACTGGTGATAACTGGGTGTAGATAGTAAATATATACCACAGAATTTAAATTATGTAACAACTAGTTCTTTCAATTTGCTTCCAAAGTAGCAAAGTTCTAAAGATGGGCAGCCCAGGTTTGGATAGAGTGGGGGCCGACATACTTACCAATGCTCCTTTTGATCAGTAAATTACACAAAGTTTCAAGAAGAGCTCTAGAAATCAGGCAGTCTACTGGAATTTGATGTCTCAGCTTGTGAGTGCGTGTCTACCTAAATTCCTTCCTAGGCGCCTCACTTGCCTGTTACTTTGTTAAGAACCCTCAGTGGCCCTCCACCCTATTGCCTGCCACTGTAGGTTTAAATGTGCTGGCTGGTGCCCAAGAATCTCCAAAATTCATTTCCTCCTTTATAGCCATCCATTTTTTTAGGCTTTCTAAAATAAGCAACGGAGGCCCACTCGATGTATCTCAGGATTCACTGTAAGGAATGTGTGAGGTAGAGGTAGAACCAGGAGGTCCAGGGATGGAGGTAACTCAGGGCATCTCTACCTGTCTCTGTTTCTCTCTGTCTCCTAGTCTTCCTCTTTGCCTCTGTTTCTCCATCTCTCCTTGGAATCTATTGCTGTTTCTCCCTCTCTCTGCTCCTTTATGCATATTTTTTCAGGTCTCCTGTCTCACCACCAACCAGTTTTCCCACCCTCTGTCGTTTCCTCTCCCTCACAGCTGCAACCTGTGCATGGCTTTAGTTTGCTGTGGTTCCAAGTCAACCCTAAGGTAGTTCTTCACCTTCAGCTCCTTACCAATTACCCCAGCCTCTCATCTCCCTGGCTTCCAGTTCCTGAGGGAGAAATGAGGTCATATGTCAGTCACTCACCTGCCACCCATACATTACTTGCAACAGATGTCTACCAGCTGAGCTCCAAATTTTCTTAATATTAAAAAGTCAATTCCTTGTAAACATTAATATTTTGCATCATGAAGGGGACTTTTTATCAGTACTATAAATGGGAAACCAGCATTCTCCCTATATACATTAAAATAAAAGCATAAACTTTTTAAATTTTTGAAAAAATCCTATGTGCGCTACCCCAGGTCATTTCTGCACCACAGGCTGAGTGCACCATGCCTTCCTGGAAGCACTGGCCTAGTTCATCCTTTTGAAGCCCACACACATTGTTTGCCAGCAGCCTCAAGATTAGTTGTCCTTAGGTCGTGTGCCCACCTCTGTCCAATCAGCTATGGGGTGAGGGCATGATCACGTGATATAGAGCAGA
>NW_007734137.1:54740-56329 GCF_000696425.1 Galeopterus variegatus | reverse complement strand
AGAGCAGATTTGAGGCCCTGGGAAGATGCTACTCCATTTGGGAACATTCACCAGCAGTTCCATCGAGAGCTGCATCTTTGCCTGGAACTCAAGGTCAGCCCCAATGACCTCTGAATATGGAACTCCTCCCCTCCAAATTCCTGAAATGCAGAACTGCAGTGATCGAGAAGCAATTAACAGCCTGCCAGGGAGACTTTTTGCTGAGCCGAGAGGAAAAGCATTTAGGGAGTGCTGAGATCGCTGGGCAAACTGCCTCGTAGAGAGAGACGCCTGCCTCCATTCTGATTGCTGATGACCAGCCATCAGGATTGCAGCAGACCAGAGTGCTGCCCATGCAGCACCCAGGGGAGGCAGGAGGATGGCTCTGGCTGCAGAACTTGCTGTGTTTCCTGCATCTGTGGCTGTACTGATGCCAGTGCAGCTATCTGTCCACTGTGTTTAACCTACCTCTGCTCCAAGGGTTATACTGAAGACTTTTCCTACCCACCTCTTGCTTCTCCTCCCTCAGCACAGCCCACAAATTTTTTTTTTAAAATGTGTTGTTTTGTGAAGGGAGCTGAAAATACAGCAACCACCTTCTAGACTGTCGACTCCAGAGGGAAGAACCGTAGCTATGATGCTGGCTGCAGAGGCACAGTGCCCGACACAGCGCCAGACCCATGTAGGTCCTCAGTTATGATTTGTGAATGGATGGATGAGACAAAATGGTAGGAGTGGCATCTGGTGTAAATGGCCAAGGAAGGGGAGCAGATCATTCATTTTCAGTAAGGTTATGACCAAAATAGAAGGAGTCCAAAATGAAACAGAGAACCACACTGAGTAGCTTTTCTGATGGCATCCAAAATATCAGATTATCCCAAAGGAAACCAGAATCATTTTTAATTCCGGCAGAAATTCTCTCTTGGAGGTTTAGCCAAGAAACATATTATATAACGTGGTTTTCCAAGAGGAAGAAATGCCTATATCTCTCAGTGGTGTTCATACTCCCTAAGGAGACCCAGTGTGGAGTTCAGGTTCACAGGGCAGGTTCTGAAGTCAGACTGCCTGGGCTTGAATCCTGGCATTAGCTGGCTGTGTGACCCTGGACTATGGGACTTAACCTTTACGGTCCTCAGTTTTCCCCAACTATAAAATGGGGATTTTAAGTAGTACTCACCTTGTAGGAATACTGTAAGGAATAAAGGAGATAATCCAAGTGAAATATTTAGCCCAGTGCCTAGTCTATGTAAGGACTCAATAATTGTTAATGATAAATTCCCAATTCTCCTTCTGAGCCTGTCTGAGTTTCTGGATTTAATATACTCCGTTCCTCTAAGAGTGGAGAGGTCCCGGGAAATGCAAATCAAAACTACACTGAGATACCATCTCACCCCAGTTAGGATGGCTAAAATCCAAAAGACTCTAAACGATAAATGCTGGCGAGGTTGCGGAGAAAAAGGAACTCTCATACATTGTTGGTGGGACTGCAAAATGGTACAGCCTTTATGGAAAATGGCATGGAGGTTCCTCAAACAATTGCAGATAGATCTGCCATATGACCCAGCTATCCCACTGCTGGGAATATACCCAGAGCAATGGAAATCATCAAG
>NW_007734137.1:45978-53763 GCF_000696425.1 Galeopterus variegatus | reverse complement strand
GAGGGAGGGGGGGGTTTGGAAATGGGCCACAATAATCAACCTCATTGTATATCGACAAAATAAAATTAAGAAAAATAAAAATAAAAGTAAATAAAACTATAAAAAAGAGTGGAGAGGTCTTATATTATAACCTTGTATTGCAAGACCACTGGCTTAAATGGGGGAGGGTGTTGGGCGTGGAGCAGTGGAAGGATAGGAAAGGTTTTGTCCTTGCTTGAGACTGAGTCCAGCCCTAGTCCAGTGCAGGTGATGCTGGTGAATTCAGGCCAGGTGTTAAACTCATTGTTGAGTAAACTCAGAGCTGAATACACTACTCCTGCCCTACAGGAGCACGCAGACTTCTGGAAGCCTAGATACAAGATGGCAGCCTTTGGACGGTCCCAGCATGTTGGGCCACCTTATAGTTTAAGGTTAGAGTGTTGTACAAATGTAGTAACCTAGCCACTCCCTCCAGCATTAAAATCAATCTTTTGGCTAATCTTTCGGTGGAAGGTGACCTCCTAGGAAGAATAAAAATATTTCTGCTCCTTTTCATGTAAGGGTAGCCACCTTTTGTTTTCCAGACATAAGGCATTCCCTGGCATACTGTAGCTTGCTAGATCCTTTTCAACATTCTCTTTCTGATGTGCCATTAAATACTGTGGCATAAAGGAATTTTGAAGTTGAGCTTAAAGATGGGTAAGGAAGGGCACTGGGCCAGGACAGAGGGGAGGGGGCTCAAGGCTGGAGACTTGAAAACTTGTGCTCCATCCCTGAGAGGGTCATTCTAGTGATCAGTGGGCAGCAAAGGACCAGGCCAGTGGCAGTGAGGAGCAGCATTTGAACCCAGCCTTGTGAAGACCAGCCCAGTGGCCCAGGGATGGCTCACCCAGCCTGGATGTCCATTATGTACAGAGAACCAGTCCCTGCCTAGGCCTCCACACCTTCCCAGCTTACTGTTCTGTTACTGGGTAAGTGGCATTGATTCCCTCCCTGGGCTTTGTGCCATCCTATTTGTCTTCTTTGTAGGAATGCTGCCCTAAGGACACTCACTAACCCTCAGCAGACCCCTAGAGACTCCAGAGAGGTGTGGGTGCAGTGGGGGGAGCTCCCCAACCAGTCATTTGAGACTTAACTGAGCACCCCAGACCACTCCCAAAAGGGGGCAACAGACAGGTGACAGTTCTGTTACAGATGTAAAATTTACTTAAAATCAATGAAATGTATAATCTTAATATAACCAAAAAGTCTGGAGGCAGAGTGAGGACCTAGACAAACCTGCATCCAGTACTTGGAATGGTTGCCAGAGATCTGACTGCCCCTGAGTTTCTCCTCTCTCTGCTTTCCATGTGCTGGCTTAATCTGAAGATGGCCTTTGCTTATCATCAAAAGACACCTGTCAGAACCTTTCCTGGGGACTTAAGTTTCCTTATTTATACCCTGGGGGAGAGAGATGAGACTTTTGGAGGAATACATCTAAATTTTGGGTGTCACTCTCTCTCATTAGATTGAATTCAGTGACACGTTTATCTTTTAACCAATTTCTGTGTCTGGGGAAGGAGGGGAAGATGGGACTCAATCAGCCCCTGGAGCTGGGGTAGAATCAGTCTCAACCACACCATGTGGTTGCTACCTAGTGGGAAAGCAGTAAATCCCCACCCACCCCTCACACCAAAGGAAACCAGGAGGAAAGAGGAGGAAGCTGTGTTTGGGAGGTGTCTGAGGTTGGGATCCCCCTCCCCCAAAAGCCAATCCTGAGACGGATTACAGTGCAAGTGGTCTATTCAGGAGGTGATCCCATGGAAGCAAGGGAAGGAGATTGGGGAAGTAAGACAAGAAATGGAGGACAGTCAAGACAGGGAGGGCAGAGGGCAGCTGGAACTTCATCCCAGGGGAAGATACTGGGAAATGGGGTAAAACCTGCACTGCATAATTATCCCCTGAAGGGCAAGAGAACTGGGGTATCTGTCTGTCAGCTCCCCTCAGGCATTGGTTGAGGGCTGCTCCTCCACACTGTTAATCCCCCAGCACTTCCTGCCAGCAGGCAAAGCAGCCTTCTTAGGTATAGGAAAGCCCTCGTGGAGAGAGATGTGGATAGTGGCATGGGAAGTTGTCTGAAGCACACTAAGTGGTAGGGTGTGAGGGATGCAGGTGGGGAACTGACAGTAACTGCTACAAGAGGCAACCTGGAGGTGTCTAGAGTCCCCCTGCTGGACATGATTCAGCTAAAGAATATGAACTTCATCTTGGTGGTAATGGGGAGCCATCGAGGATGATTTAAATGGGTGGGTGGCACTCAGATCTGAATTTCAGGACTGTAACTCCAGAACCTGAATCAAATCTCAAAGCCTTTAGCAGCCTCAGTTCATGCAGAAACCATGCCTATTCCTTGCTGTGCAGTTCACTTGTAGAGACAGCTGTGAGTCACGAGCCAGGAGGAAAGGATTTGGTAGGCAGTAAGGATCAGGAGCATGAGAATCTCTGCAGCTCAAGGCTCTCAGCGCCAGCCAGAGTGACAGCTAATTGCAAAGTTGTTCTGAGGGCATTGATGTTCCACATCTGTCCCAGACTCCCAGAGCCCAAGAGAAGGATCCGTGTGGCTGCTGTCTCTGGGAACACACCTGCTGGGAAGGTGGCCTGGTTCCTAGCAGGAGGCACAACTAGAACACACTTCTACATGGAGCAGGTGCATTATCAGCACTTTGGGTCCCTGGGAGCCTCCAGGCTAAGGCAAGGCATCATGACCACCGCTGGGTACATCCCTGTTGTGTTCCATCAAGCACTGGGTGAGGAAAAAAGTGGCTGTTTTCATATTTGTTCTAAATTCATTTTTTTCCCAGCATGAAAGTATGTTTGAAAGAAGAAGAAAGGCTTCCAGCCAACTGCTCTTCCACTAAAGAAAAAAAGGCATAGGATTTGTGGATAAGAAAACTAGGATGTGGTCCTTTATCTGCTATCAAAAGTGATGTGACTTTAGGGCAGTCGCTT
This sequence comes from Galeopterus variegatus, assembly GCF_000696425.1. Lineage (NCBI taxonomy): Eukaryota > Metazoa > Chordata > Mammalia > Dermoptera > Cynocephalidae > Galeopterus > Galeopterus variegatus. The sequence goes on along the minus strand of NW_007734137.1, from coordinate 50,796 downwards.
TGCTTCTCTGGCAGGCAGTTTCCTTACCTTTTTAAAATGATGGGGATTGGAATGAGTGGCTGATCTCAAGAGCAGTGCCATCCAGTAGAAATATTACACAAGCCACAAACACAAGTCACATGTGTAGCATTACATTTTCTAGTAGCCACATTAACAAAAGGGGAAATAAAACAGATGAAATGTTTTTTTACAATATATTTTATGTAAGCCAATATATCCAAAGTACTACAATTTCAACATGTAATCAACAAAAAAACAATATTAGTGTGATATCTACATTCCTTGTTTCCTACTGAGTCTTCAAAACCAGGTCTGTATTTTACTCTTATAACACATCTCAGTCTGGACTGGCCACATTTCAAATACTCGGTACCCACATTTGGCGAGTGGCCACTGTATTGGTGGCTCAGCTCCAGGATCTCTCAGACCTTGAATTTAGATTGTGGGGCTCTAAGAAGGACTGTGCTTTTATTGCAGCAAGTGGGGTTGGGGAGGATAAATACAGCAGAGAGCTTCTTATGAGAGTGGGTTTTAATATGTAGACACCGGATCCTGAAAGAAGCTGTGGAATCTTTATCCCACTGGAGTCACACAGAGCTGGGTTCAAATCAATGTTGGCCTACCACTTACTGGCTGAGGGTCTTTGGGTGAATCACTTTATCTTCTAAGCCTGAACTTTATTGTGTCAAATAGTTACAATGATATCCTTATGGTAGTGATACATATTAAATAAGATAATATATGTACTTAGCTCAGGGTCTGGAGTGTTTTAAACAGTTGATTATGACAAATTTGTGTTTTGGCAGCTGGCTGGTGCAGGGAACCTAATGTCTTTGTTTTTTCCCTTTCACTTTCTGTGGATGGGACAAGATATTTTAGGTTTTAGGCGTTAGAACAAGGATGGAAATTTTGCAGTACTAGACCCTCATCCCCCCTCCCCCCCATCATATGTCCTGGAAGATGTCACTAATGAATCACAGCTTCTCTCCATCTGAGCACTGGTGAAACCTCAGGAGGCTTCTCAACACAGGCAGCCACTATCCATCAATCTGAATGGCAAGCTGATGAGACTTATGTGCCATCCCTGCATTAGCATCGCGTGATGGAAGGCAGATGTCAGAACCCCAGGAGGCAATACTAAAAATGGCAGAAAACGGAAGTGGGGAAGGGGAGAGAGAGAGAGAGAACAAGAGCGTGAGAAGAGTCTCCAGCAGGGAGCTTGGGTATTTCTTTCATCTTGGGGTGACTGAGCCTGCACAGGGCTCCCCCTGAATTCTGCACTAGCTGGAGCTTATGTGCCAGAGTCTCTCTGGAATGCCTTCCAGGGTCACGCATCAGGGCTGGGGTTGAACCCAGGCTATTTCACCCAGGAAAGCAGATTCATTTAGAATTCCAAGGGCCCAATTTATCTTGTGCCAAGCTGCCTGCCCCCCTGCAGCTGGTAACAAATGGCCGTCCATCTCACCCACCCCTGCTCCCTGATCATCGCTCTTACTCAGCCCCTCGGTCATGGAGAGTCTCACACAGGAGGTTTGCGGAGCCTGCCCATCCATCTCCTGCGCATGGGGGGAAAATCTCCCTGCACCAGCCCCAGGGCTTCTGTTGGTAAGATGAGAGAATGAGAGGCAAACTGACACCCCTTTCCCTCGGAGAGTATGCGGCAGAACTGGGAGGAGGTTCAAAACACATTCACAGAAAACAGGTCCATCCGTCTTTTCTTTGTTTCTTTATTCATTTAACAAATATTTGCAGGGACCCAGGGCAGTTTCTAAGGACCTGGAGAGAGGGGATTATAAAGATGAATCAGGCTGGTTTCTGCCCCCAGAGTTTACAGAACAACAATTTGATCAATAACCAGAATACCCAATAAATGTGATGAGACCTACAGGAGGTCACATCACCCCTTGCTCGAGGCCTTTGGATAAAATTCAGTCTCCTGACCTTGCTCATAAAGCCCGATGTATTGGGCTCCACCTACCTCTACCTTTACCTATTGGTCTATCACCCACTCTGCTTCAATGACAGTGACCAAAAGGTTGCCCACAGTTCCACCTCAGGGCCTTTGCATGGCCATTCCCACTGCCTGGGATGCCCTCTCCCAACCCCGTGTTTGTTGGCTCCTTCTCATTCAGGTCTTAGCCCCACAGCCTCTTCCCAGAGCAGCCTCGCTGACCCCTACCTGACAGTTGAAGCTCCTCAGCTTTTATCACACTGTCCCATCTCAATTCTCCCCTGCTGGTATTTCTTGGTTTGTTTGTTTGTTAGTGCCTGCCTCCCACCCAGAACAAGCTCCAGGAGCATGGGGACTTTTCTGTTTTGTTCTCCACTCCCCCCAAACCTGGAACATTGCCCAACACCTAACAAGTGGTCAGTGAATACTGGCTTATGTGATGGATCAATAAACTAATAGTGAACACTTTTGAGCACCTACCAGGCATCTTAAAAAACACTTAACACAAATTATCTCATTGTACTCAAAACTTTCCTAAAAGGAAGGTGGTACGATTATCCCCATTTTACAGTGAGGAAACTCTTAACTTGGAAGAGGTTGACCTGCTAGCCTAAGCACCCAGCTGGTAAGAGGTGGAATCAGGACTCGAACCCAGGTCTGTGCGACTTGGGAACCCAAGCTCTGAACCCTTACCCCTCACTTCCTCCTCATGTAGACATGTCATTCATCTCAGTTCTTCATCTTTGTCATGTCACTTATTTAGGAAGCTTCTACACGCCCGTGGCCTCATCTGTCTGGAGACAAGGTTCAAGCTCTGAGTCCTGGGTATGGGCTTTGGGGAGCCATTTACCTCCCAAAGCCTCACTTTCCCCATACGTAAGATGAGGGGGTGGCTGAGGTTATGGGTTGTACACAGGGGCTGTCATCTGGCTTCCACACAACTTGCAACAGAAACCGCTGGAGGGGCTCCTCTCACCAGCTTCCTTTCACCTCTCACCTGCCAGCATCCTCTTGATTCTATTTTGCATCAAAACATACAAGTATAATTAACAATACAGACAGTCCCCCACTAACAATGGTTCAACTTAGGATTTTTCAACTTTACAATGTTGGGGTATAGTTGGGGTATGGACTTACTGATATTTTCAGTTTAGGATGGGTTTTTCAGGACGTTACTCCATTTTAAGTTGAGAAGCATTTGTAATAGCAAACTGTGCTTTAAAATTTAAAACAATTTTTGGGGGGCTGATTTGATCTCAGTTAATTTTCACAAGAAGAAATGTGGTATTTTTAAAAATTATTTTTGTTTCTTATTATGGTTCAATTTTAAAAGTTTTGAACATTTACAGAGTAGATCAAGATGGAGGACTTATCACATAACTTTCCTTCCCTCCTGATCTAAATTCCATTAAAAAAGAAAAAAAATAATTTTAACCGAGATTTATGTACAACTTTTCGAAGGAAGAGGGGTGTTGTTCATGGACCAAGCATTTTGAAGAACTTCTGAAAGACTTCATTAATTAATTAATTAATTTAATTTTTAAAAAATTTTAGTTTATCAATATGCAATGTAGTTGATTTTTGTGTCCCTTTACCAATTCCTCCTTTTCCTCCCTCCCTCTCCCACCTCCCCCCATCAACATCATATCTGTTCTCTTGTGAAAGACTTAATTTAGGTGCTATGTGATCTATGGGGAAGGACCAGAGAAGCCATGGCCCTGAACCCAGCTCCAAAGTCAACGTAAGCAGATGAATTAGACGAGGGCTCTGGGGTGATGAAGGGGGATCATTTGTGGGCTGTAGTGAGTCTGGTTGAGTCCTCTGCCCTCTTCACCCAGGGGCAGTAGAAGTGCGGACACTAGGACTCAGGTACAGGCTGGGTTGCTATGGACTTCAGAAGGAGGGGACCTCCCACACTGGAAAACAAGTGGCTGACGCTCCCCACCCACCCTGCAGCCTGTGTCACGCCCACACTCCTCAAGGGCAGGTGACAGGAGATAGAAACATCGCTCACAGGCAGGCAAACTGCACCTCAGAGACGATGATAAACACGAGCCAAGAATCTCTAAGTATTTGAAAAAAGAAAGCACTCCTGAAAGAGAAAAATGAAAACCCAAATAATCAGAGATCATAGAGCAAACAGAAGACAACAAACTAAACATGATCAATCTATTTAGAGCAGTAAGATAGGATACTGCATTTGTAAAACAAGAGTAAGGGATTGTGAGATAAATTGGGGTATTTCAAAATTCAAAACGTACTAATAAAAACGGATTTTTTTTCTCATTACTGGAGAATATATGCTAATTGTAGAAAATGTGGGAAATACAGAATAGCACAAAGAATAAAAATACGATTATTCATGATCACAACATTGAGAGAAAACTTTTATTTTAATGTCTCTCAGTCTCTAAGTATATATATATATGTATACGCAAATATATATATACACACATATACTATTTTTCAAGTAATTTTTACACAAAAGATTTATCGCACTGTCGGCAACCTGCTTTAAAAGAACTCTCAAGCCTAATAATGTATTCTGAACATCTTCCCATGTCCTTAACCATTTATCTACACATGGTTCTTAACACATACATGCTATTACACTGGAGTGACCATAATTTAGTACACCAATCCCCTATCTTTAGACATCTAGATTGGTTACAGCTTTTCACAGTTGTGAATGAATAATGCTGGGATAAACATTCTTGAATGTGAGTCTTTGAGATTGTAGTCTTAAAAGTCCATTTAAATTATGGGATCATCATCATAATAGTAACAGCTCACATTTATTGAGCATGTTGTATATAGGCAAGTGACTCCGAACTAGTTTTTCTGTTTCTAGATTCCATGTTTTTGCT
>NW_007734137.1:32708-44978 GCF_000696425.1 Galeopterus variegatus | reverse complement strand
TTTAACCGAGATTTATGTACAACTTTTCGAAGGAAGAGGGGTGTTGTTCATGGACCAAGCATTTTGAAGAACTTCTGAAAGACTTCATTAATTAATTAATTAATTTAATTTTTAAAAAATTTTAGTTTATCAATATGCAATGTAGTTGTTTTTGTGTCCCTTTACCAATTCCTCCTTTTCCTCCCTCCCTCTCCCACCTCCCCCCATCAACATCATATCTGTTCTCTTGTGAAAGACTTAATTTAGGTGCTATGTGATCTATGGGGAAGGACCAGAGAAGCCATGGCCCTGAACCCAGCTCCAAAGTCAACGTAAGCAGATGAATTAGACGAGGGCTCTGGGGTGATGAAGGGGGATCATTTGTGGGCTGTAGTGAGTCTGGTTGAGTCCTCTGCCCTCTTCACCCAGGGGCAGTAGAAGTGCGGACACTAGGACTCAGGTACAGGCTGGGTTGCTATGGACTTCAGAAGGAGGGGACCTCCCACACTGGAAAACAAGTGGCTGACGCTCCCCACCCACCCTGCAGCCTGTGTCACGCCCACACTCCTCAAGGGCAGGTGACAGGAGATAGAAACATCGCTCACAGGCAGGCAAACTGCACCTCAGAGACGATGATAAACACGAGCCAAGAATCTCTAAGTATTTGAAAAAAGAAAGCACTCCTGAAAGAGAAAAATGAAAACCCAAATAATCAGAGATCATAGAGCAAACAGAAGACAACAAACTAAACATGATCAATCTATTTAGAGCAGTAAGATAGGATGCTGCATTCGTAAAACAAGAGCAAGGGATTGTGAGATAAATTGGGGTATTTCAAAATTCAAAACGTACTAATAAAAACGGATTTTTTTTCTCATTACTGGAGAATATATGCTAATTGTAGAAAATGTGGGAAATACAGAATAGCACAAAGAATAAAAATACGATTATTCATGATCACAACATTGAGAGAAAACTTTTATTTTAATGTCTCTCAGTCTCTAAGTATATATATATATGTATACGCAAATATATATATACACACATATACTATTTTTCAAGTAATTTTTACACAAAAGATTTATCGCACTGTCGGCAACCTGCTTTAAAAGAACTCTCAAGCCTAATAATGTATTCTGAACATCTTCCCATGTCCTTAACCATTTATCTACACATGGTTCTTAACACATACATGCTATTACACTGGAGTGACCATAATTTAGTACACCAATCCCCTATCTTTAGACATCTAGATTGGTTACAGCTTTTCACAGTTGTGAATGAATAATGCTGGGATAAACATTCTTGAATGTGAGTCTTTGAGATTGTAGTCTTAAAAGTCCATTTAAATTATGGGATCATCATCATAATAGTAACAGCTCACATTTATTGAGCATGTTGTATATAGGCAAGTGACTCCGAACTAGTTTTTCTGTTTCTAGATTCCATGTTTTTGCTTTTGCTCAGTAGTGCTACTTTTATCTACTATTTGGAATCTGGTTTGGTGGCTTTGCCACTCGCTATCCCTAAACATGAGACCTTAGGCAAGTCACCAAAGCTCTCTGAGCTGCGGTTTCATCAGCTGTAAAATGAGAATAATACTACCCAACTCACAAGGATATTGTAAGGAAAACTGAGATGGTAAAAGCAAAGAGCATAATGCTTGGCACATGGAAAGAACTCAATAAATATTAGCTACTCTGATTAGTCTGTCCATGAAGCTAATCAAGAATTAACATTACTCTTTTATCTACACAGTGGGGAGCGCTTAACCAGCCTGTCTTGATAGTCTCTGTCAACCACCCTGCAGCTGAGATTTGTCTCTTTTCTCCTTCGAATGCATCTAATTCGAAGAGGGAGTTGGGAGGTGTGGGGGGAGCAAGGTCCCAGGATTCACTCCAGCCTCCTGCTGGTCGCAAAATCCAACAGGAATCTGCTTCTGGAGGGGCTGACTTCCCATCTGGCTTGAATCACCCGCCTGCCACCCAAAGCGTGAGTACCTCACAAATTAGGGAAATCAGAGGCAGCCACTTCAGACCACGCGCAGGCAGCAGGAAGCCGGTGGAAGCAGAACCACTTGCCGAAGCTAAATTAACAAGCTTCTTGGGTTGAAGGTTTTAATTAAAAAATGCTAGAGAATTATTTCCTTAATTCAGATACTTCTTCTTAGTAATCACTTTCCTCTGTGCTACCCTGAGATTTTATCTACAGCTCGTTTAATGGATGGTCTCAGCAGGCTGAGCCTCACAGAACCAGTGGTGGAGTGTTGGGACTCGAGAGTTAGATGGGGTGGGTGCTTTTCGGGGCTCCATCCTGTGGTTCCAGATCTCTATGCGTGTGTTTCCTCTGGGTGATTGCACCCTCTCCGGTGGCTTTAAATAACAGCCAGGTACTGTTGGCTCCTCCGTTGGTTTCATAGCCAGGAGCTCCCCAGGGTCTCCAAACCCATATTAAAGCTGCCCACTGGGGACAACCATAGGCAATAGGTGTAAAATAGTCTCCTCTTCTTCATCTTCCATTCCCCAATTCAGTACATGAAGTACTGCATCTGGATACTAAAGCCAGGATGCTAGAGGCCTGGGATCCCTGGGGAAGACACCACGCCCTGGCCATCTCTCTCATCCTTCCTGCTTCAGAGCACGTCAAACAGACTTTCATCCACCAGCTCCTGCATTTTGTAGCCTGAAGGTTTGTCTTGTCACTAGAGCCCACTCTGCCACCTGCACGGTGGCTCAGTTGTGCAGGGGAATTAGTGTCCATCCCCCAGAAGCAGCCCTCATCTAATACTGGCCAGAGTTGGGGTATAAATACCCCAGCTCTCCTGCTGCTCAAGTGGGATCACTCTGTGGTAATGTTCCACACAAACAACGCCCCCTAGAACTCCTCAGCAGGGTTAAGCTCCACTTGCCCACGGTGGTAGCCGACCAGATAACATGTCTTTTGTTGACTGCTTTCTCTTCCTCTCTCACTTCCTTACTCCTCCACCTTCACCTCCCAAATGAAATTCTTCCTCTTGAGTCCTTGTCTCAGGGTCTACAACTGGGGACCAAATTAAGGATCTCCTTTCTCCATTTGAGCCACCATGTCCACCCATCTTCATTGCCTGTCTCCCTAAATATCTCTCCAATATGACCTCCCCTCTTCCTGATGCTACTGCCTTGGTCCAAACCACCAGCATCTCTGATCTGGACCACACTGCCCTGCCTCTTAACCTGTCCCCCAGCCTCCTGTCTTGCCACTAAAATCCATCCTATGGATGCATTCAAGGTAGTCCTTATAAAATGAAACCTGGTTATGCCATGCTTCCGCCTTATCCACCCCCTCCCCCTGCCCCACAATGGCTCCCCATTGCCACCAGGAAACAGACCAAATTCTCTGTTTTGACTCACAAGATCCTCTGTGATTTATTCACATGGTGTTCCCTGTACCTGGAATCCCAAACCTCCCTTGGCCAACCCCTTTGTCGGGCTCCTCTGTTCATGCTGAGCCTCAAAAATCACCCCAATAATCACAAGTTTCCTCTGACTTTTCCTCCCACCCCAAACTGAATTAGGTGTCTGTATCAGTTTGCTAGGGCTGCCATAACACAATACCACAGAGTGGGTAGTTTAAACAATAGACGTTTATTTTCTCAGAGTTCTGGAGGCTGGAAGTCCAAAGTCAAGGTATCAGTTGGTTTGATTTCTTCTGAGATTCTCTCCTGGGCTTGCCGATGGCCACCTTCTTGCTGTGCCCTCATAAGGTCACCCCTCGGTCTGTGTGTTGGGTCCTAATCTCTCCTTTTTGAAAGAACACCAGTTATATTAGATTGGGGCCCACCCATACATATGACCTCATTATATCTTCATTACCTCTTTAGAAGCCCTATCTTCAAATATAGCCACAGTCTGAGGTACTGGGGATTAAGACTTCAACTTGTGAATTTGGGAGGTGGGACACAATTTAGCCCATTACACTTACCTTTCTTTTTGTTCCCACAGCCCCTGCTCCACACCTTCCTTTATCTCAGAAATTATCTACTATGAGTTCAATTTGTCCCCCAAATTTGTTTCCAAAGTGTGTTGGAAACTTTATCCCCGGTGCAACACTGTTTAGAAGTGGGAACTTCAGGAGGTGATCAGGTCATGAAGGTGCTGCCCTCATGAATGGATTAATGCCTTATCATGGGAGAGGGTTAGTTATGGTGGGAGTGGGTTCCTGATAAATGGATGAGCTCGGCCCCTTTCTGTCTCTCACACGTGCATAGACTGTCCTGCGCCTCCACTGTCCACCACAGTGGAGGGATGGATGACGCAGCAAGAAGGCTCTCACCAGGTGCCGGTACCTTAATACTGGCCTTTCCAGAATTGAGAGAAATATTTTTTTTTTTTTGTAATGTTACCCAAGAAGGCTCTCACCAGGTGCCGGTACCTTAATACTGGCCTTTCCAGAATTGAGAGAAATAAATTTTTTTTTTGTAATGTTACTGAGTCTGTGTATTTTGTTATAGCAACACAAAATGGACTAAGACATGATCCCACTCTATTATAATGTCCTGTATACTTCCTTTTCTCCCTAACTTACTGCATCTGTGAGGGCTAAGACCCTGTCCACTGCTGTATCCCCGCAGTGCTTAGAACACTGCCTGGTCCACAGTAAGTACTCAACAAATATTCTTAAACACGAATATATTTGCCATCATGGTCATCCCTACAATTGACTGAGTGGAAAAAGAAGGAAGACTCATATAGTCAGCTTGAGGCTGCCGGTGGCTAAAAGATAGAGGTGGAATGATGCTTTATGGCAACCCACCCATGACCAGTTTCCCCTCTGGGATATTGTCTCATGAGTTTTCTCTTTTTTAGCTAGTCACCCTGCTCTCCTCATGCTAATATCTCACCCAACTAGACCAATATGGTGACTATATCCAGCAGTGCTCGACTGCCCTGCTGTTATGAATCAACAGGCTTTCTTCAACCATCACCATCTCAGATCAGTATGAGTCCCTTCCTTAGCAGTTTCAGAGGAAGGAGCAGTTAGTCTTATCTAAGGTAGGTCACCCCACTTTAAAGGTTTGAGTGGAGGTGAAGACATCTGTATTGTTTCATGTTCAATATTTGCAAATCGAATGATATTTTCTTAATGAGTAAGTGAGAACATTTCAGAGATGACTTTTCTTTCTCATCGATCCTCTTGCCAGCTTCCATCATCCTTTAATTATAAGTTTCCACTTCCCCCAGCCTCTCTGGCAAATAGATAATAATGATCTGTAAACAAACATGTATGTGCACCAGGGGAGCAACTCTTGAAATGAACTCTGCATAGCAGGAGGAAGACAGAAAGCAAAACACTGAAGACGCTCAGACCTCAGGAGGAATCACAGTTCTACTGCTGTCATCTGATAGAGCATTCTGTGGTGATGGGAATGAGCTGTACTGTGCTGTCCAATATGGTAGCCACATGTGGCTCCTGAGCACTTGAAAGGTAGTTAGTGTGACTGAGGAATTGGAATTTTGTTTATTTTAATTGTTAATAATTTTAATTTAAATTGCTACACATGGCTAGTGGCTACTGTCCTGGATAGTGCAGTTTAGAGGCCAATCATGTCAGCTCTCCGAGCCTCTACTTCCTTGTCTATAAGATGGAGATAACAATCTCTATTGCATTAGGACAATACTAGCTGCTACAATAAACAGGTTCCATGGCACAGTGGCTCCAACAAGTCAAAAGTTTATTTCTTGCCCATGTCCCCTCCAAGGGACATTCAGGGAGTCAGGCTGATGGGCTCTGCTGTCTCCAATACATAGTCATTCTAGTTACCTCCATCTAGTCAACAGGAAGGAGAAATAGCAGAATTCCAATGCTAGGGATTTTATCTAAAGCCATCAAGACAGAAGTTGCAACAGGATTCCCATTCTGCCAGTTCTTCACAAGAAATCACTCATGTTATCACACAGAACTTCAAAGGGAGCTGAGAAATTTAGTCCCTAGCTAGACAGCTATGTCCTAGCTAAAACTCTCTTGCTGTGGAATAAAGAAAGAACATATTTTGGAGGGCAGATAACTGTATCCATCACACTTACTTTGGAGGGCTGTTGTAAGGGTTAAATGATACTATGTGTGTAACACAGTACTTGTGTATCAGTCAGCTTTTTCTGTTAAAAACAAACAAACAAACAAAAACCCCTAACAATGTCTTAGGACAACAATGCTGAGGTTGGCAATTTGGGCTGGGTTCACTTGGGTGGCCCTAGTTTCAGCCAAATGCTGCTTCTGTCAGTTGCTAGGTTGGCTGGGGGCTGGCTGATCCAGAATGGCCCTGGCTGGACTGTCTTATTTCTGCTCTACTTAATTTCTTATTCTACAGGTGACTAGTGACAGGGTTCCTAGAGAATGAGGGAATATGCACAAGGCTCTTGAAACTGGCACCCAATCACTTCTGTCACCTCCCATTGACCAAAACAAGTTACAAGGCCAATCAAGATTCAGTGGCAGGAAAACAGACTCCACCTCTTAATGGGAAGGGATGCAAAGTCACATTGCTAAGGGTGTAAACACAAGGAGGGCACAATTAGAGCCATTTTTGCAAACAGTAAATTGGCACACAATTTACTCAATAAGTGATGCCTAATCCTGTGTTATTAATCCATGAAGGCAAATGTATTTTTCCATATTATCCACTCAATTTTACAAAAATTTATTGAATATTTACTAAGGGTCAGGCTTTATGCTAAAGATAAACTTCGGAATAGATGCTGGTTCTTCACTCTTCAGCCCTTAGCTGATACCCGCTGTCCTCTTGTCATTTCCTGGTTATCTCTGATGAAAAGGTACCTTGTTAACCATGACCCCTGTTATTTTGACTGTGGTGTACCTGTCTCTCTGGGCCTTGGTGAATTACCAATGAGGTTTGCCATTTGTGGCCTTGTCTGCTGGAGGGAAGCATTTTAGGATGAACCCGGACAGATTCAGCAGCAGCTGACAGAAGCCTTTGGAGAGACAGAATAAACAGCCTACTGATTCAGAGGGCTATAGAAGGACTCTCTCTTGCTTCAGCATAAAACAACTTGTCTTGCCTGCGAGATGAATCAGAAGCATAAAGGGTGATGAATGGGAGTGATTTCCAAAGCATTGGGAAATATTGTGGGCCCCACAGTGAAGTCACATCTGGTGGCTGCGAGATACATCTTGGCACCCAATGACATCCATCTATGTCTCTCCCCCAAGTACCTGTAGCCTGCTCCCACTATCTTACTATCAAAGCCAGTGTTCTCAGTTGAGAACATTGTTGGAGACACACTCTTGGACCTGACAACTTCCAAACAAAAGGAAAATGGAAAGAGAATTTTGAAATGCCCAAGATAAACACTTCATGTCCTTGCCTTTGCCTGCCTCTTCTTGCTTTGGGTTGCTTTGGGCATCAAAGTGACTTATCAGAGAAGCAGACAGGTACCTTTTGCATCCAAAAAGAATCACTTGGAAGGTTTTCTCCCAACAGTTTATTATAAAAAGTTTCAAACCTATAGAAAAGTTGAAAAAAATTTATCCACCACTAGATTCTGCCACCACCATTTTATTTTCCTTGCTTTATCACTTATCCATCGATCAGCCTATCCTTCTATTTTGGGTACAGAGTAAATTGCAGCCATCAGCACACTGTGGCAGGAGATTTTTAAGATTGCTCATGTCAGCAACTCGCATCCCAGTCCCTGAACCACTAGACAGGGAGCTGCATTTTTAATAATTATTAACCCCACTCCACGACCTGTTCAAGGCCGTATAGCAGGTAGGTACTGAAGCTGGGACTTGAACTCAGGCGTTTGTGCTCTGAGCCTGTGTTCTGTGCATCCTGCCACAAGGGCTGCGTGGGAGTCCAGCTCCTCTCCTCATGTCTCCTGGACCAGAACCACCTGGGTAGGAGGAGCTCAGGGCATCCCAGCTTAGTGACCTCATCTCTGAATTCTCTCAGTTCTTCTGCTAAGTGTACAACTTTGGCCAGACCCAGGCCTGGAGCTGGTGGTTTGTGCAAGCTTGGTCTTCCTGGCCTGAGTGCTCCTTGAGGGCAGGGGCTGTGTGTAAGACTTTGCTTGTAGCCTTTGGACCAGGAGTTATTGAACTTCTTGAGTTCTTTAAAATGGAGGTTAACAATCGTTTTTGACTCATGGGTTTAATGAAGTCATTCATGGAAATTTATAAATGCTAAAAAGTAGCTTTATTATGGTATTCATAGTAAGTGTAGCCCTTGTAAATCTCAATCTATAAACTCGTAGGTGTGAAAATATAAATTATTTTTTTTCTTATAACTAAACTAAGTTTTATTTTCAGCACGTGTTTTATGCTGAAACCCTTGGAAACAGACCCTGAAATGAGGACTCACATAAAAGTGACTTATAAGGAAGTGAAAAACATGATCAAGGAGTAGGCAAGTGAGACTTCAAAGGAAGGAGTCAAGCAAGGTCCTGTGGAGGTTACTTACGCTCAGTCCTGCAGTAAGCCGGGGCCGGCAATAGTCACACTCAGTCTCCAGGTCGGGGGGCATGGAAGCTGGAGTATTTGTGTGTCCCTCTCCCTGCACTCATCAGGCATTAGCTAAGGAACGTCTTGGGGGATGTGAATACCAAGGCACTTTGGGTTCCCTAGAAGGCTGAGGGCAGCCTTCCCACAAAGAGATGTAGGTGCTGGCCATATGGAATCCAAACACGTGGCAAGACTGTGTGCATGAAGTCGATAGTGGATCCAAGGGATGTAGGTGGGCACTATTAGCATCTTCTGTAGACTGTCTTCTGCCTCAGAGCAGAAATCTAGTCTAGGTCCAATTGGGATTTCCCCAGGGAGTTCACCTAGTACCAAGCATGGCCATGAGATGCAGACTGGGTTTATCCATTCCAGCCTCCTTGCTCTGGCGACCGCTGCAACATCCTCAATCTGTTTGCTCTTTGTGCATCAACCCATCTAGATCATTGCTGCGTGAGTCTGTATTTCTGTCCAGAATTCCTTTCAGGCCCCCAGCTTGGCCTAGAGGAGCCCTTCTGCTGTCACACCATTCTGGGATTTAGGAAACTCTGTTTCCAGGACACCCCCGGGCACCTGGATTATTCTGCTGCTCCTGCTCCATGCTATAGCGCAGGAGTCTTGGAAGATGGGTTCAGGTTCACATGTCAGACCCATCCCGTGCTGGGCACTGAGAACTCCGAGGTCTTTCCATCCACCACCACCATCCCCAGGCACACCTGCTGCTGTGAGATGCCCCAACCTACCTGAGGGTCCTGCTTCACACACCCAGAATCAGTCAGGGAGTGGGATGAACAAGAAGTAGAGTTTCTCAGGCTCCTAATACTATCTGAGCACTTCGACGCTCCTTTTATTCCTCTTCCTCAATTCCATGGGAGCTTTTCCATAAATAGGACATCATGTCCTTACTAAACATTCTTCCAAATATTTTATCAACAGCACAAGAGTGCTTCTCAAACTTTAGTGCACATCACGTCTCCTGGAGAACTTAATAAAGCCACAGATTTACACAGGTCAAATCTCCAGACATTCTGATTCAGGGGAAAGACTTCAAGACTCACAAGACAGGGACTTGACTACTTTATTATGTCTGCTCTTCTGTGTCAACTCTTTCTCCGGTAGAGATGTCTTGTCAGCCAGCTGCTACCTAGAGGGGGGAACAGGCATGGGCTGTAAAGAAATGCAGTGGAGAAAACAGCTTCAGTTAATATTCCAGAACATTATACTACTTCACAAGGCTTTATCCTAATTTGTAAATACCTTTTTTTTATTGAATCAAAATTGATTATACATATTTTGGGGGTTCAATGTTGAGATATGTGGATCAAATCAATATTACTAGAATATATACGTGGATCAAATCAATGTTACTAGCATATATATTGTTACAAATCATGCTTATTCTTTATGCCCTTTGTCCAATCTTTCCCCATCCCTCTCTCCCTCCCCACTCCCCCCTCTAATTACCCTAGGTTTCTTCTCTCCTTCTGAAAGAATAATGGTTACACCTTTGGTTTGCTGCCTAGATGATCTGCCTGATGCTGAGAGGTGTAATCAGGTCCCCCAATATTATTGTAGACCAGATGCTTCTTCTGTCCCTCTGGAATGGGCTTTGTGGAAACAGATATCCTCTTCTTTTCTTTATCTCTGCTGGTGACTCTCCTTGTGTCAATGCACTCCAGAGGCTGGCGGAACATCTGCATGGTGGTTGTGGCATCTAGCCACTTTTGTGGCAGACATGGTTATTGTGGTGGCTGTGGTGGGCCACCCACATGGAGGTGATGTTTTTGGCATGCTCCTTTGTGCTGGCATTATGCCTGGTTGTGGGGGGTCTAGTCCCCAGCTCCATACCTTGGGTCCCCAGACATGCTCCAAGGTTCTGGTGGTGTGCCTGGTTGTGGGAGGGGGCTCTGGTCCTCAGCCCCATGCCTCAAGTCCCCAGGCAGACCCAAGGCACTGGCAGTGCATCTGAGCCAGAGCTAAATTTTTTGTGTCCTTTGCTAACTTCTAAAGTGGGGGGACTTCCTGTGGGAACCAGTACTCGAGCTCTGTTGTTGAGCTAAATTCCTGCTTTGCTGCTGTTTCCCCAGGGAAGGCTTTTTTTGCAGCACAGGTTATAATAGTTGACTTTATAGGTACTTCCGGCTCTCTAGATACTTGGTGCACCTGGGTTGTGTAGAAACTCTGATCTGGGCCTGAGTCTTTTCATCAAACTGCACCCCATGCAATTCTATATTCCTGACCAGTATCCTCTGAGTGGTCCTAAACTGATTGGGGGGCAGATCAGCTGTCCTTGCTGTGCCCCAGTGTTCCCCCA
Organism: Galeopterus variegatus; assembly: GCF_000696425.1. Taxonomy (NCBI): domain Eukaryota; kingdom Metazoa; phylum Chordata; class Mammalia; order Dermoptera; family Cynocephalidae; genus Galeopterus; species Galeopterus variegatus. Next base: position 34,192 of record NW_007734137.1, on the reverse strand, counting down.
GTGGGCTCATCTCTCCCACTGCCCCTGCTGCAGACACTTCCTGTAGGAGGGGCCGTGCACCAGTCCCTTGCGATGACTCACCAGCCTCTGAGTGGCTCCATTTTTTTCAGTTGTTCTGGCTCCTCACTCCTGCGTGGGTCCATGGGAACCCTATTAGTGATCTTGCTGTCCTGGGAGCCAACAAGTCCCTCTACTCCCCTGCCACCTCCAAGCAACTTCATCTGAAGGGCACAGCTGCAGCTTTTGCCAGCTCCTGCTCTGTGTGCTCAGCAGTTCCAGCCTTAAAGAAGCCATGGCATGAAATGATCAGAGCAGTTTTTTCCTACTCCCATCGTGGCTTCTCCTGCCTTCATGAACTCTATAGGTTTCTCCTCCTCTTCCCCTGAGCTCTAGTGGCCCCAGCTTGGCTGTTACTGCTTTTTTATATAGCTGTAAATTGGTTGATTTCTGGGAGAGAGTGACGCTGGGGAGCGTCTATTCTGCCATCTTGGCTGGAACCTCTTGTAAAGCCCTTTTTAAAAATTATTATAAGATTTGATTGTTTTATCTCCAAATACCCTTCTTTTTATTTATTTATTTATTTATTTATTTGCTGGGATCTACCTTCTTTCTTCTCCCCCACCCTTTAAATTTTTATTTTGTCGATATACAATGTGGTTGATTATCATGGCCAACCACCAAAACCGCCCTCCCTCCTCCCTCTCCCCGCTCCCACCCAACAATGTCCTTTCCGTTTGCTTGTTGTAACAACTTCAAAGGGTTGTAGTTGTTATATCTTCTTCCCCCCCCCTCCCCTGGTTGTTTTTTGTGTGTGTGAGTGAATTTATTTATTTATTTTTTAGTTCCCACCATAAGTGAGAACATGTGGTATTTCTTTTTCTCTGCCTGACTCGTTTCAATTAATATAATTCTCTCAATGTCCATCCATGTTGTTGCAAATGGCAGTATTTCATTTGTTTTTATAGCTGAGTAGTATTCCATTGTGTAGATAAACCACATTTTCCGTATCCACTCATCCAATGATGGACATTTGGGCTGGTTCCAACTCTTGGCTATTGTAAAGAGCACTGCAATTAACATTGGGGAACAGGTATACCTTCGAATTGATGATTTCCATTCCTTTGGGTATATTGCCAGCAGTGGGATAGCTGGGTCATATGGTAGATCTATCTGCAATTGTTTGAGGAACCTACATACCATTTTCCATAGAGGTGGCACCATTTTGCAGTCCCACCAACAAAGTATGAGAGTTCCTTTTTCTCCACAACCTCGCCAGCATTTATCGTTCAGAGACTTTTGGATTTTAGCCATCCTAACTGGGGTGAGATGGTATCTCAGTGCAGTTTTGATTTGCAATTCCAGGATGCTGAGTGATATTGAGCATTTTTTCATATGTTTGTTGGCCATTTGTATATATATCTTCTTTAGAGAAATGTCTATTTAGCTCTTTTGCCCATTTTTTAAATGGGTTGCTTATTTTTTTC
>NW_007734137.1:28780-29792 GCF_000696425.1 Galeopterus variegatus | reverse complement strand
CACTGAATTACTTCTTCAGTTCGGCAAGTTCTGCTACATTTTTTTTCAGGTCATTGATTTCCTTGTACATTTCCTCTTTCAGGTCCTGTATACTTTTCCTCGTTTCATCATGCTGTCTAGCTGAGTTTTCTTGTATCTCATTCAGTTTCTTTACAATTATCACTCAAAATTCCTTGTCATTCATTTCAAGGGCTTCCTGTTCTATAGGATCTAGGGTTTGAGATTTATTAACTTTTGGTGGTGTACTTTCTTGGGTTTTTGTATTTCTGGTATCTTTTTTTTGATGTTTGTTCATTTTAGCAGGGGGTTTCACAGTGCACAGGTTTGACCCTATTGGCTAACTAAGGTGTCCTGTGTTTGTCAATTTGGTATGGCTACCTCTATGACTGTTCAGTTGGCCTCTACTGTCTTATGTGTGTGGTTGCCTCGGGTCTTGGGCCTCTCTGGAGAGCCACCTCTCCAGTCAGCTTGGACTCTGCTGGGCTGCTGGATCACGCATTGGCGGTCCCACAGGGTGTGTGTTTTCTGCCGAGTCTCCGCCTCCCTAGCCGGGCATCTGCTCACTCTGTGCACACTAGGCGGGGCTGTTGGACCTCGCAGAGGCGGCCCACAGGGTGTGCGTTTTCTGCCAAGTCTCTGCCTCCCTAGCCGGGCATCTCTCTGTTCTGTGCACACTAGGCGGGGCTGTTGGATCTCGCAGAGGTGGCCCACAGGGTGTTTGTTTTCTGCCGAGTCTCCGCCTCCCTAGCTGGATGCCTCCCAGCTCTGTGCACTCTAGACTGGGCTGGGACATGTCTTCTGCTACCCTCATCTATCAGCTGGGCCTTCAAGCCCCTGCTCGGCACCACCACCCCCAGGAAGTCTTTCAGGTTTCTGCTAGGCGCAGATGGCCGGTCGCTCTGGGTGCCTTTGTAGCACTGTATAGGGCTTTCTTGGGACTTATCACCTTCCTCCTGGTATTGCAGTTATCTGTGTACTTGTCTTATCTCCCACACCAGAGTGTGAGCTCCTC
>NW_007734137.1:24214-27903 GCF_000696425.1 Galeopterus variegatus | reverse complement strand
GAGCTGGCCAGCTCCTCCCCGACCTGAGAAAATGGAGGCAGCCCAGGGCCGGGGACTGGCCCAGTGGGGCAGGCGGATGCTGGACGAGCTTCTGCCCTGCGAGCAGGGCTGGGCTGGGGGTCACTCACAGAGCTGGGCTGGCCGAGCGGCTCCCTCTCCATTTCCACGTCGTCCTAGCCGCCGCCACCTCGGGCTGCTCACTCGGTCCCGCGGCGCAGCTCGGGCGCTCCCAGGAATCTTCTTTAATGTCGGCCCTAAACCTCGAATCTGTAGTTGCTTTTTTATAGTTGTAGATTAGTTGATCAAAGACTTATTCTTTTTTTGTTGCTCTTGGAAATGCAAATAGCACTCTGGCAGCACAGCACACACCTCTCAGGCTCACGCTGTCTTGTGCCCCTGCTCCAGACCCATTGCCATCTTGACTCCCAAGTGCCCTTCTTACTTCTGTTTATATGTCCTCATTATACAAACACCCTGTTGTGATTTTTATAATTTGGGGTGACCTTCTCTCCCCCTTCTGAAGCAGCCCCTTTGCAATTCCTCACCACTGGATTTTTCTTTCTTTGTCATATAGGTGGGGTTAGACAAAGACCCAGTTGGCCGTGGATTCTTGAAAGGTTGTTGTGTATAAAAGAGGCCCCTTGCTGTGGGGGAAGGTGTAATACAGCACTCTGATCAAGAATGTAGATTCTGGGGCTAGTATCCTGTTTCTGCTACTTTTTAGCCATGTGGTCTCAGGCAAGTTAACTTCTCTGAGCACTGGTCTCCTAAACTGGACAATTGGGGTAATAGTATCATCTACCACAGGGGTGGGCTGTGAGGACTTAAATGAGCAAATGTATGGCTGTTACAAGAATCCATAACAGCAGGTGTTTAAAGTTGGGGTCTTAGCTGGGGGGTTATCTGGAAGTTTTCTAAGTAATCACCAGCATTTCATTTGGGTGGGCTTCATTCCCATTCGGCTGCAAATAGAGGAGAAATGGAGTGGGCATGAGAAGCAGTGGGAGTTGGAAAATGTCAGTCACGGGTGGGGGGCCAGTGAGAAGGAGAGGTCTAAGCTATGCTAGAGAAAGTCCACTTTACATGAGACCAGAAATATCTTTTGGGGTCCCATTGGCTTTGTTAGAAATTAACCTTTTAAAGAGCGGTGCGTAGGCAAATGATGAAGAGTGGACTTAGGAGATTTCTAATTTCACGTCTTAGAGAAATTCCACTTTGGGGGTGGGAGGAAAGGGGTGGGGGTGGGTGCAGAAATCAAATTTACAGCAACTACTATTTATTGAGGACCTACTATGTGCTAAGCATTCTTCTACCAAACTTTGCGCTTATTAGCCCATTTCATCTCTGCAACAGCAACCCTATGAACTAGGTACCATTTTGACCATCTTAGAGACAAGGAAACCTAGCTTAGGGATGGTCATCAACTCACCCAAGTTCACGATGCTATCTGGTGACAGAGCCAGGATTTGAACCAGTTTTGGCTCCAGATCCCACATCTTCTTCACTTCTTCATGGAATGCCTTCCATCAATAGGTGAATCCCTCTTCTCCCTGAAAACAATCCTTTAAAGCAGTAGTCAGTTTTTCTGAGAATTCAATGAAAGTCATGGACCCTCTCCTCTGAAAGCACACAAAATATCCTAAGCTACTGAAGCTGTATCAGTTAGCAATGCCCAATTCAATGTTAGTTTCTTGCAGCTCAGATGTCTCTCTTAGGGTGTCACCCTTACTTTGTAATCCGTGGGGAGTTTGGAACAGGGAATGAGGAGTAAACCAAATATACAGGTAAAAATCACAGCAGGATTATTCATCTGTCCACCGGGGTTACATTGTAGTGACCTTGACCTAATCATTTTACCTCTCCAAGCTTCATTATCCTCTTCTGTACAGTAAGATGATAATAGTACCTATTTCTAGGGTTGTGTGAAGACTTAATGAGACGCAGTATGCAACACTTTTAGAAGAGCCCCGCCATTATCCTCTTCTGTACAGTAAGATGATAATAGTACCTATTTCTAGGGTTGTGTGAAGACTGAATGAGACGCAGTATGCATCACTTTTAGAAGAGCCCCGTGCATCATGAAGTTTTCAATAAGTATTTACTATGATGTTCTTATTGTTAGTCAAGAAACATTAGCCCTTACTGGTTTCTCCCTTATATTACCCACACCTGTTTCTTGAGTATGCATCTTGCCTCTTCAACAAGACATTGAGTTCTTGAGAGCAGCCAAACTTCTTAGGATTGGATCCCAAAATTATCCCTTCACTGCTGTGTGACCTTGTGAAAGTCCCTTCATCTTCCTGAGCCTCAGTTTTCTCTCCTGTAAAGCGGAATTAATAATAGCACCTATCCTGCAATTTGTTAGTATATGTGCGACATGCCAGAAGAATATCTGGAACATTGTAAGGGCTAAGTAAATGTTAGCTGTTGTTATTGTGGGTATGGTTACTGGTATTGGTATCAGTAACACTATCCCACTGAGATCTGAGCACACAGATGGAGCTCAGTAAATGCTGGTTGGTTGACAGGTGACATCTTCCAAGTCAGATAATCAATTACACTCCAATCAGTAGATTTCCTCTTACTGGGAAGGAGCATGGGCCCTGCTATAATACATAAAGCAGCAGATTCAACATCCGCACCCCCCACCCAGCTGATCCAGGAACAAGAGACTGGAGTGGAAACAGACACTGAAATATGATGCTCCAAACCCAATAAAATTGTCAGATGGGCTGCTCTGAGCAAGTGCCTGATTAAGCGAATCTAACTGTGGCTGTAGGTTACTCCTCAGCACCATTGACAAGCTGGGAATCGATCGTCTGAGCTAAAAGCACAGGCGGTGCAGGGAGGTGAGGTTATCCAGGCAGGTTTCCACCAGCAGAAACAAATTAATTATTTCTCCATGGCTGGCTGGCAGGAGGGCCATAAATCATAGCAGTAATCAATGGCTTGGGGTGTGGATAACACTGAGATGGGCATGAGGGCACCCCAGGAGGTAGAAGTGTCTGGTTTCCAGCAGAGCTATATTGCAAAAGGTCAGACAGCCCCAAACCCAGCCCTGCTCTTTCTAGCTGTGTGACCTTGGGTGAGTCACTTACCTTCTTGGGGACCATTTTCTCATCTGCAAAACGGGGCTATTAACATCTCATGGGGCTACTGGGAAGATTAAATGAGATGTAAATTGTCTCCCACTGCCCTGTCTACTACAGCAGCCGCTTGTGGCTATGGAGCACTTGAAATACAGCAGTTCCTAACTGAGATGTGCTATACGTGTAAAAGGTCACACGGGATTTCAAAAACTTAGTTTGATAAAAAGAGTGTAAAATAACTCATTAATACCTTTTCATATTGATTGCATGTTGAAATAACATTTGGGATATATTGGATTAAATGAAACATATTATTAAAATTAACTTCACCTGTTGCTTTTTGTTTTTTAAAATGTGGCTACTAGAAAAAATAAATGTAAAATAACTCAATAAATTTTTATACCAATTATATGGTGAAATGATGATTTTGGAATATATTAGGTAAAGAAAATACATTATTAAAATTAACTTCACCTGTTGCTTTTTGTTTTTTAAAATGTGGCTACTAGAAAAAATAAATGTAAAATATCTCAATAAATTTTTATACCAATTATATGGTGAAATGATGATTTTGGAATATATTAGGTAAAGAAAATACAT
>NW_007734137.1:19474-23632 GCF_000696425.1 Galeopterus variegatus | reverse complement strand
TTTTTTTTTTTTTTTTTTGTCTTTTTTTTTTTCATGACCGGCAATGGATCGCAACCCTCAGTGTTGCGCCCGTACTGGACCGGGACCGGCAACGGGATTGCAACCTCCGGTGTTGCCCCCGCTCCCTGCTCAGCCAGTGAGCGGGAACCGGTCTGTATGTGGGATCCGAACCCTCGGCGGGAGCGCCGCCGCTCTTCCCAAGCAGCGCACTGTAGCAGTGCGCCACCAGGCCGGCCCAAAGCCTATATTCTTTATTACTACTCTGGACTTGTCCTCATTCACTTGCTTCACTTCAGGGCCTCAAGCACATCAGGACACATGGGCAAGCAAGTACTTGGTTGCTCAGGTAGAATTCTTAATTCAGCCAGTAAGATCCGAGTGCCACATGATAGTGTCTTCCAAGGGCTAAACAAAGTCCCATTTGGTGACATCACTTCTTTGCTGATGTAGCGAAACACTGAGAAGCAAGTGGCCCATGTAAGTGGCCAGAGAGGACACCACATCCCCTGAAGCCAGAGTCTATTTGCTGGGTGAGGTCGGGAGGAGAGTGGAGGCTGCCAATTTAATCTGAGAGCCAGCCCCCAATCTCCTCCCACTTGCACCCCACATGGCCTTTTCCTAGCTTTCTGAAATTGTTACTGTTATTCCTGAAAGTGATATTTTCAGATAAATAGGCTGCTTTATTTGCCCTTTTCTCATTGAGGAAGGGTACGTGTGTTTGCAGTTGTATGTGGAATAATTGCATGAGGTGATGTTGGTCAGTTTTTGAATTAGTATGCATGGAAAGAAGGTGGATGCTGGGTGGTCAAGGGATGGAATGGAATGTACATCTGTGTGTACCCAGTATCCTCTCTCTCCTTATTCTGAGAACAACAATGTCCCCTTTATTAGGGAACTGTCCCTCCACCCCTCAATGCGATGCCACTGGAGCTGGCATCCGACCCCCCCCATCTCTCTGACTGCTGGGGTAACCATGTAGCCCAAGATGCCACTGGAGCTGGCATCCGACCCCCCCCATCTCTCTGACTGCTGGGGTAACCATGTAGATTGGCTAAGCCAATCAGAGTCTCTTCCCTGGGAATTTGAATCTTGAGTGGATACACATGGTGACAAAAATAGTTAATTTACTTGTCCTTTGAGACAGCTCATCATTCCTGCTGTGGAGGCCCTGGCACTGCCCAGGTTGCTGGCCTTTCTGAGGCCTGTTGTTTAGCTCCTGTTTTGATTCTTGAGCTTCCCCATAACTTTCCAGTTTACCCTCCTCTTGCTTTACCCTCCCCTGTTTTTAGATTAGACTCGGTTTGTGGGGTTCTTTTTATTTTTATTTTTTTCTTTTCATTGAAAGAATCCCAAATGATACAGAGCTGGCTGCCAACCAAGAGAAAGGACTCCAAGTTTCTGGAATGTCTGCCTTGGAGAAGGATCTGGGGCTGTTGGGTGGGAAGAAGTCTTCACATTATGCTAGCTCAGCAGTGGCCTGAGAATTTCAGATTTCAGATCCTGCCTCAAGATTTCTGCCAATTCTCAGAACGATACATATCTCCAGGGTTCCTGCTTCCATGCTTTGTAGCCCCACATCACTCCAAACATGAAATTCAGCTTCCTGTTTGAATCTCATTTTTAAAAAAAAATAGAAAGAGATCCAACTGTGTAAATCATTTTCAAGGATAGTAAAATATTCTGCACATTTCAAGGGTTGGGGTGGAAGACAGAGAAAGGGCAACATTGCTTGTCTTTGTTTTGTGTCCCTATAACAGAATAGCACAAACTGGGTAATTTATAAAGAAAATAAATTTATTTCTCACATTTCTGGAGCCTAGGAAGTCCAATATCAAGGTGCCATCATCTGTGAAGGTCCTTCTTGCTGTGCCATCCCATGGAGGAAGGCAGAAGGACAAGAGACGTGAGACAGCAAGAGACAGAGAGGGCCAATCTCACTTTCCTAACAACGCACTCTTGATAACGAACACACTTTCTCGATAGTGACATTAATCCATTCATGATGGCAGAACCCGCATGGTCTAAACGGTCCCACCTCTTGATATCATCACACTGGGGATGTTTTTCCACTTCCTCTACTCTCTGCGAGCTTTTCTAATCTCCCTTCCTCACCCCAAACCCTGCAAAAGACCATAAACTATTCTTTTTGTTATTTTAATTTTTTTATTGTACATGTTTATGGGGTACAGTTTGTTCTTTCAATACATGCACCTATTGTATAGTGATCTATCGTTAGCATATCTATCACCTAAACATTTATCGTTTCTTTGTGGTTATAACATTCAAGATCCTCTTTTCTGGCTATCTTGAAATATACAGGGCCAGCCCAGGGGCGCACTGGATAGTGCACCGCTTGGGAAGCGCTGCGGTGCTCCCGCCCGAGGGTTCGGATCCCACATACAGACAGACCGGTTCCCGCTCGCTGGCTGAGCAAGGCGCGGGAGCAACACCGAGGGTTGCGATCCCGTTGCCGGTCCCCGGTCCGGTACGGGGGCAACACTGAGGGTTGCGATCCGTTGCCGGACACGGAAAAAGACAAAAGACAAAAAAAAAAAAAAAAAAGAAATATACAATACAATGTTATTAGCTATTGTCACTGTAGAGCACCAGAATTTATTCTTCCTGTCTACCTGTAACTTTGGACCGTCTGCCAGCCTTTCTCTGATAACCCCCTAACCCGCTTCCCTGCATTTGATAACCACTATTCTACTCTCTATTTCTCTTTTTTTTCTCTCTCTCCTTTTGATTTATTTTTCTTAATTGACTCATGATAATTGTATATATTTATGGAGTATAAATACAAAACCTACAAAACAAGTTGTTCCAACTTTTCTCTAAAACTTTTAGGAGATTTGGCATCCAGGCCTTTGTATCTTACCTTCTATTCCCAACCCTAAGATTTTGGTAGCTGTTAACATAATAATACTTTATCTACCTAGATGCAATGATTGTTTTTAGATATGATCCTAGGTCAGCACAGTAACCTTTACCTTAGTCTCTCCCCACAGCCTTCCAAAGATGTAATCCCAGGAACCAGGGATCTTTCTGCAATTCCAGGTGTCTGCTGAGCACATGAGAATTGGAGATGTTCAATGTCACCATGAGGGGTGAACAAAAATATAAAAAGAATGGCTCCCATCTAATTGGGTGCTTACTCTATGCCGGGCTCTGAGCCAAGCCCTTTACCTGCATTAGCCCATTCAGTCTTCATGAGGACCGAGGAGGTGGGGTACCAAAGTGACCCCTGTTCCCAGATGTGGAAACTGAGGTTTGGAGAAGCCAGCTATATCTGGTGTCTCATGACCTCATCTGTTCCCTGCTAAAGGATTTAGATGGAACAGAACTCTTTCTGTTCCTCAGTTCAGACCCCCACCTCTGTCCCCACATGGGCTGCTCTGCATTCGTTAAATCCATTTTTTGATCATTTTTGCCCTCCAAATGGCTTGGTAACAGCGAGAGCCTAGAGTCCTGCTCTTCATGCTCCAAATTGAATTACATCCATCAGCCCGGCGCCAGCTCTATTGTTCCCAGGGCCTTCCCAGCTTTAATTAGAATATTTTTATTTTCCCTAGGAGAGGGAGGACAGCAGATCTCAGCTTCAATAACCTTGCCAGGGGCCAGAACCTGAAACTGCAGGACTCATGGGCCATCAGATGGAGCGGCCAGCAGGACGGGGTTGGGGGGGAGGGCTGTGATGCAGTGTTTGTACAGGGCCTCCTCTGCCTTTTCCCACCCTCATTCTGTCGTGATGTTAAAAATGGTGAAGAGGAAGCTTAGCAGGAAATGCCTTTGAAGAGGACAGAGGAGTACACACACACACACACACACACACACACACACACACACACATACGTACAAACTAAGGCATGAGGGACAAGGGAGTTAACTCATTAGTGCACGGACTGAAGTTCAAGTGCAGGTGACATCGGAAGGATCCATGCAAAAAGACTGGGAGGCAAGTATCAAGGTTGAGCCCACGTGCTAAGAGCAAAGTGGCACAGTGGTTAGAATGGCACTGTCCAATAGAACTACAATGCATGCCTCATATGTAATTTAAAATTTCTATGACACCAAGGTCAGGGGTTCAGATCCCCATTCTGGCCAGGCACAGAAAAAAAAAAAAAAAAAAAAAAAACTGGTACGTACATTTTTTAAAAA
>NW_007734137.1:9294-19212 GCF_000696425.1 Galeopterus variegatus | reverse complement strand
AAAAAAAAAAAAAAAAAAAAAAAAGCCTGGTAGCTACATTTTTTAAAAATGGAGAAATTGGGCCGGCCCGGTGGCGCACTGGAGAGTGCACCGCTTGGGAGAGCGGCGGCGTTCCTGCCGAGGGTTTGGATCCCATGTGGAGACCGGTTCCCGCTCACTGGCTGAGCGTGGTGCGGGCACAACACCGAGGGTTGCGATCCCGTTACCGGTCAGTAAAAAAGACAAAAAGGAAAAAAAAATGCAGAAATTAATTTTAATATACTTTCTTTGACCTAGTACATTTAAATCGTATCATGTTGACATGTCATCAATATGAAAAATTATTTACAAGGTCTTTCAAACTAAATCTTCAAAATGTGGTATGTGTTTTATACTCATGGCACATATCAACTCAGACCCAACTGGTTCTGTGCTCCATAGCCATGTGTGATGAGTGGCTGCTGTATGGGAGGGTGCAGGACTGGGGCGTGCACCACGGAGCCTGCCACTCTGGACTCAGACCTCTCACTGGTGTTTGTTAATAGCATTATCTCAGACAGGTTGTGAATCCCTCTTCCCTCACTTCCTTAGTGAGACAAGCAATGAAAAATGGAACCTAACTCACAGGCTGCTGTGATTATGTGAGGTAATTCAAGTAAATTCTTTAGTAGAGTGCCTGCACATAGTAGGTCCTCATGTGTTAGCAGTTACATGATTAGACAGCATTAGATAGACTAAGGATAGCTAATTCACATATATGATGGCGTAATATAAGCCAAGCCTTTTGCCAGCTGCTTCACACACTTTGTCCACATCAGCCCCATAACAATATTCTGAGGTGGGTACTATTAACATCCATGTCTTCCAGATGAAAAAACTGAAGCTCACAGAGGAGCTGAGTGGCTCCCATGGTCTGCAGAGTGATGGCTGATGAGGGCCTTTATAATGTGGCCCTCTGCACCTCATTAGCTGTGTGGCAGAGTGACTGACCCAGGTTCAAATGTTGTCTCTGCCACTTACCAACTGTGTGACCTTGGGCAGCTTACTTCCCCTCTCTGAGCTTCAATTTTATCATCCGTAAATGGGGACAACATGCTACATAGGATCTTTGTAAAGATCAAATGAGTTAATATATGAAGAGTCCTTGGCACAGAGTTCATTGTGTATAAGTGACAGCTACTTTTATCATTTTTATTAGTGGCATTTTTCATCACTTCCTGTCCCCACTCTAAGCTCCAGGAGGACTGCATTACTAACAGTTTCTTTCCCAGATGGATGACATTTGCTCTTTCCACGGTACGTATCTCTGCCCAACCTGTTCCTTATCCCCACGTTGTGTTTCTTCCTTCCCTATTCCTTTCCAGCTTTGTCGCTCTTTTCTCCAGGAAATCTGCACTCAGTCCCCTGCATGGGACATCCACTGTCCCTGCTCCTAGCTCTCCATGCAGTCCCGGGATGTTTGTTTGTACCTGTCCCACAGGACAGGACTGTGGCTGTTGTGTCCATCTTTACCTCAACCCCAGCACAGGGCCTGGCCCAAGGGGAACACTCAGAAACATGTGTGGCCTGGACAGTCTTCCCAATCCTTGGAAAAGAGGCAGGGGCCACCCTTTTCCTACTTGGTTCAGACTGGCTGTTGGACAATGACACAGCTCATTCATTTTCCAAATATGCAACAGGGTGGGTCATGTCACCTCTTTATATATTGTTTCCCGCCATACTCTATTAAAGACATAATTTACATACAGTAAAATGCACAAATCTTAAGTCTACAGCTCAATTAATTTTGCCAAGTGAACACCCTTGGAAGGATCACTAGATCAACTTACCTAAAATTGCCCCAGAAGCTTCCCTTGTACCCCTGCCCGTTCAGTACCCTTTTTCCTGGAGGGGAGCACTATTCTGATTTCTGTCACCATCAAGCCTTTGCCTGTTCTTGAACAGCAGATGCATGGACGCCTACAGTATGTGCTCTTTTGTGTTCTGCTTCTTTCCCTCAACCGATATAATTTCCCTGAGCGTCAGCCATACTGGTACATATATAAGTGGTTCATTCCTTTTTATTGCTGACTAGTATTCCATTCTATGGATATGTAATTATTTTTTCTTCTGTTCTCTTACTTATGGACATTTAGGCTATTTCTGTACAAGTCTTTGTGAACATGTATGTTTTCATTTCTCTTGGGGAAATACCTTGGAGTACAATGGCTGGGTCATATGGTAAGAGCATGTGCTACTTTATTAGAAACTGACAAACCGATTTCCAAAGTGGTTGTACCATTTTACTTTTTGATCTTAAGCCTCCGTTTTCTCTGCTGCAAAATGAGGATAAAGCCCAGCCCTCTGTCATGAGGCATTGTCTAGAGATACTAGCACTGTCAGAGACTGGCATGTGAGGTGGCTTAGCTATGATTGTTGTCATTTGTATTTTCTCTCCTGGGGGGCGATTTGCACCAGTGGTTAAGGGGAAGAGAAAAGGGCAAGGGCTCAGTCACGCGGGCACCTGCAGAAAGCTGTCAGGGTGTCATGGGCCCGGCATGTCAACACTGAACAGGGAAAGTTTCACCTTGCAGGTGACATTCCTCACCAGCTCCTCAGCAGGATTTCATTTTCTCCTTGCTCTGTGAGGCAATTCAAATAACCGTGATTATTTGCACATCCACCAATGAGAGAGGGCAGACGACAAACACACACAGAACACCCCTGCCACCACCTTGGAGAGGGACGTACAGGTGTCATCTTGGGCTGGCCTAAACCTCCTCTCTGCCTGGTTTACCTTGCTGAGGAAGGGACTTTCTAAACGAGATTCACAGCCTGCTGCCTGCGTCCTGTGGATGCGGCATTCTTTAGGAGGCTGTAATTAAGGCTCTGTCACAGCCTCAACAAAATCAACTGTTTTGGGGGATCTGGATTCAGTTGTCAAAATGGCTCCAGTTTGAAACTCTGCATATAATTTCCAAGCCCTAAAGCCTGTGAGCTTGAAGGTGAGCCTCTGTGGATTTCTATTGTTGTGGAATTTCTCTATATCTTTTATTAATATAGTTTGCAAAAGACCCAGTAGCTCAGGGTCTGACAGACATCAGTTCAACTCCTGGCTCTGCCATGTACTATCTGGGTGGCCTCTGACACATCACTTCCCCTCTCTGATCCTCAGTTTCCTCATCTGAAAAACAGGATTATTATGAATAGTAGTGGCACTGTGGCTGAGACCACAATTGTCCTCCCTCCATCCAACAGCCATTCTCCCATATCCTTCCCTGACTTTTAATTGGACCCATAGTCATCAAAAGTAAAAACTTCATTTCCCAGCACTCCCTGCTGCTACAGATAGTCACATGACTACAGTCTGGCCAGGGGAATATAAGCAGAAGTGGCACGTGCAAATGCCTGGAGGCAGCCTAAAAGAGAAGAGTGAGTCCTGCTGGCTGGAACGTGGTTGTGATGCAGGAGCTCAAGCAGCTCTGTTGGACCAGGAGGAGAAAGCCACATGCTGAGGGTGGCAGAGCCTCGAGAAAGAAGGCTCTGGAGTCATTGACACCTGCTCTGGACCAACTATCTCTGAACTTGCTTAACATTAAAGAGAAATAAACTTTCTTCTTTAAGCCACTGTTATTTAGTTTCCTGTCACAGTAACCCATCCCAATCCTAAGTGATATCTGCTGTTGGGAGGACTAAGTGAGCTAATTCCCATGAAGACCATAGCACAGTGCCTGGCACATAGTAGTCACTCTAGGCATATATGTTATAGATATTTGTATTACTTTAAAGGCAAGAGCAAAAAAGATGGTGAATTGTGGTTGGGCAATTTGGTGCCTCATTTATGATTTGACTTAGGTGAGAGAAAGAAATTCTGAATGGAGCTCACTGAGCTCTGTGTATGTGTGTGTGTCCATCCCCAGGGCCCATACTTCTGCCAGAAGCCATAGCCGTAGATAAGTGTGGGGGTCTTTAGTCCGGGTGGAGCTGGCCCCATATCCTCAGGCAGCTCCTCTTCCTTCTGCACCTGGAATCCCATCTCTGCATCTCTAATCACCTGGTTTGGGGCCATGGCTTGGAAGCTGTGGGCTGTGTTACAATTCCTCATCTTCTCACATGCACACAGAGTACTCCATAAAAGAAATTGGCCCAAATGACCTTTTACTACCTTTTTAATCCAGGAATTAAGGCTCTACTGGCTCTACAGCTTTGGGGGAGGCTGGGAAAGGATGAGGAACTGGCTGCCCCAGCTATGATTCCTTACTAGAAAAAACTGAAAACAAGAGCCCTGCAGTACCCACTGCAGTCCCCTCTCCATGTCTGCCCCTGCTGTCCCCACTAGCTAAGGTACTCCTCCGGCCCCCATCCATCATAACTATATTATTTGTTTAGCCTGTGTTAGGTATGGGCTAAACTCCTTCCATGCGTTCTCTCATTTAATCCTGATGCAGTGGCTGGTACTGTACCCATTTTACAGGTGTGAAAGCAGAGACTCAGCAAGATCAAAGAACTCACCCCAGACTCACACTCTAGCCTGGAGTCAGGCTCCCTGGGCTCCGCTGGTAACCACAACCCCTCCTTCCTGCAACGGTCTTTTCCCTCTGGAGCCCTCTGCCATGAACCATGCTTGGAGTGAGCACTAAAGACTAACTCGTGGTCTCCCTGAGGATACACACACTGTCATTGCCACAAGAGGCAGGAATCTCAGACATGGCTGGCCTCAGAACCCCTCTGCTCATTCTTATTAAACAAACATTTTCCTTCCAAATAGAAAAGGTTTTATTGTTTCTTTTTGATTATACAAGTAATTTGTGTTCTTCCAAAAAACACAGATTGTACACAAAGGTGCAGAGAAAGTGTGCACTTGGCCTTCCAGAGATTCATTCGTGGGACTATGTATTGAGCCTTCCTTGAGTCAGACCCAGCTGGGAGCGCAGTAGACACACCTGACCAGCACAGACTCACCCCTGCTCTCAGGGAGCTCCCTGCAGACACCTGGACACAGATCCTTCCAGCCTGTTTTCTATATGCAAAGTCACATGATATATATATATTTTTTTAAAGAATGGGGCCATTCTATAGAATTATCATAATTTTCCTCTTACTATCATCTTATGATGACTTTCCACTCCCTTCCCAGAAAATAGACTTTGCAGAGTATGGACTCCCCTGGAACATTTGAAAGCAAACAGCTTTGGGTTCAGACGGCCAGCCCAGCTGAGGACCTCCAGCAACCAGCCCCTGGAGTTGCCTCGCCTCTCTGCTCCACTTCCCTTATCTATAAAACAAACGCTCCCTCCCTCCCAACATTTTGTTGAAGAGTAACTGAGATGACACATGCAGAAAGCCCCTAGCACAGTGCCTGATACACAGTAGGCGTCTAAAAAATGCTGGATGCCTTCTGCTATGACTTTATTTTATTCACAAGCCTGGCAGGGTGATTTTGTTTTGAGTCTTTCTTTCTTTCTTTCCTTCCTTCCTTCCTTCCTTCTTTCCTTCCTTCCTTCCTTCCTTCCTTCCTTCCTTCCTTCCTTTCCTTTCCTTTCCTTTCCTTTTCTTTTCTTTCTTGGATCTGGGGTGCTGAGGCTTGAAGTATTCATATTCCTTGGCTTTGGGGACATTCACATTATCGTCTGCAAGAATCTCCCATGTTATTCATCCATCCATCCATCTGTCTGTCCATCCATCTATCCATCCATCCATTTTATCGTCTGCAAGAATCTCCCATGTTATTCATCCATCCATCCATCTGTCTGTCCATCCATCTATCCATCCATCCATTTATTCATTCCCACAATGCTCATGTCTCAGTCTCATCCCCACCCCACTCCTCTCATACGCACCCCACAGGTAGCCAGTCTGATCTATTAAATGTATGTCTTTTTATTTATATTTGCTCCTGGAAAATGTCTACTATGCGTGTGTTTTCCATTTACCTAAAGTGTACTGCACTGCGGATTTCACCGTGTCTATGATTTTCTTCATGGCATTGTGATTTTAAGAACCACCTGTGCTGTCATGCAAACATCGAGGAGGGCTGCATGGTAATTCCTGGTGTGTGTCACAATTCCTGGTGTGTTTAATTATCCACCTATTTAAGGACAGACACCTAGCGGGCCCCAGCCTGCCACCACCACAGACAGCGTGCTTGTGAGCATCCTCACATGTGCCCCTGTGTGGGCGCAAGTGGGAATTTCTCTGGAGTGAGTTGTCATAGGCCACATCACCTCAGCCCTCCAGAATGGCTTCCCTGGGCTGCCCTCATAATCAGTGCCTTCATGTGATGTAAACGTCAGTCAGTATCTTCTGATTGACCCCACCTGGGTCCCCTGCATCAGGACTCTCCCCATCCTCTGCTTAGGATCATTTCAGAAAAGCTAAAGGTTCGATATTTAGGTGCAACCGTGTAAAGGTTCTGATAGCTATTTGGCATCTTCTCCCACCTCAGAACTCTTGCGGCTGCTCAGAGCTTCATGGTCCTCACTTGTACAATGAGAGGGGGGGTGGGTTAGATTGTCTAGAAAACCAATAGGGCAGAAAGAATCCGAAGACCTTGGGTTCGACTCCTAGCTCTGCTCCTTACCAACTACATGCCAGTAAGCAACCATCTTCAGCTTTTTAAGCCTCAGTTTCCTCATCTGCAGAATGGGTACCTAATCATGCCTATGTCGTAGGGGTGTTGTAAGAACTAAATGAGGAGACGCATGAGAACTTCTTAGCACCTTGTTTGGCACTACATAGCAGCCACTCTCGTGCTGTTGATATGAGTACTGATAATGACTGCGATAACAGCCCAACAACATGTCTTTATGTTCTGATAACCATGAACCCATGGTAAACGCGGTGGCAGAATTGATCGATTGACTGCCTTCCATTTCCGCCCCTGCACTTGGCTGCCACCTTGAAGAGGTACTAATGTATCATGGGCCTGTGGTCTGAGCAACGGGCATCAAGTAGATGCATAAAAATAACCCTGTGCTGAACCTCTTTCAACAGGTTTCGAATTATGAATTTTGCTGTGGGATTTCTTTTCTGTGCTCCCCCACCCCCAACCAAATTTTTTAAAAGGCTAACTCAAACAAAATAATTTCCTCGGCAGTTGTCAGTCTTCTGTGGAAACTTCCAGTCTCTAGCTAACTTGTCATTTATGTCTTAATGCAGATGCCCGGTTTTCAGTATCCGCTGTACATCTGGGCCCTACTCTGATGGAAAGTATACCTCACTTTTATAGAACAGCTGTATAGCCGGCTGCAGATAGGCTTTTCCCTAAATCGTTCTCTCACCCTGGATTCTGTTTTTAGTATATACATGTATTGGTAATCAACAAATATTTATTGAGCACCTACTAAGGTTCTGACAATATGTTCGGCTGCAAAATAAAACATTGTTCTCCTGAAAACTTCAGTTCATACAAGACAGATATTAAACAACTAATTACACAAACAACAAATTAAGTTGTCATAAAGCCTTAATTCTTAATACGGATGATCCCTGGCTTACAATAGTTCAACTTACGATCGTGCAAGAGCGATACACATTCAGTATGCTCCTCAACTTGCCATGGTATAATGTCCAGATACACCCATCGTAGATTGAAAATATTGTTAGTCAAAAGTCTAATGACATTTTCAACTTATGATGGCTTTATCTGGATGTAACCTCATCATAAGTTGAGAAGCATCTGTATAAAATTCGGTGATAGCATCTTACAAGGGAAACTGTGATATGTCATATCATATCATATCATATCACAATACAAACACACACCACACACACAAAATTAGTACGAAAAGAGACATACCAAAACCTGAATGTTGATTTTCTTTGTATGATTGATGTATTAAGTAGAATCTTTCAGTTATGACAGTCAGAAACTCAATTTAAATTTAAGTAGGAAAGGGATTTTTTGTTTTATGCATTAAGTTAAACCATATGAAATTGTTGTTTTTCAGGTCAAAAATTGTCAAATACTGGCAATTATATATGATTCAATATAAAGCTGGAAAGTCTAAGGGCACTATTTTCAGGTGTAGTTGAATCCAGGTGCCCAGACAGTGTCAGGAATCCATTTCTCCACGTGCCTCAGCTCTCTGGTTCTCTGTGGAGCTGGCTTCACTCTCAGGCAAGCTCTCCACGGATTCGGACAAGATTGGCCACTATCTTCTTCCAGCTTTTTTGCAGCTTAGGAGGAGGGGGAAAAATGGCCCTTTCCCAATGACTCCAGTGAAACTTCTGGACAGGGCTCTTATTGGCTGGGATTGGTTATCCACCCTTCCATGAACAAATCACTGTGGCCAGGGCTGTGATGATTTGATTGGCCATTTCTGGATCACATGTTCCCACAACCCCACAAGCCAGGGGGATAGAGTGAGCCCTCCACTAATGAATTGGGTGGAGATTGGGTGGAGAGTGAGGGATATATGGTTTGCCAGAGCACAACTGCAAAATCCGAGTTCTGTTACAAGATGTAACAGGAAGAAATGGCTACCTCAGGGAGATTTCAGATGATTTTTTTTTTCTTTTTTCTTTATTCATTCTTTTTTTTTTTTTTTTTTTTTTTTTTTTTTTTTTTTTTTTTTTTTTTTTTTTTTTGCCTCTCAGCATTTCCTAAATTGCTACAATAAACATGAATTGGTGTTTTGGGATTTTTTTTAAGTTATTAAAAAGAAACCCAAATGTATTGAGAATGGAATTTGGTCAGGAATGTGACCTGGCTTTATTCCAGGCTGATAATGGCTTTCTGTGTTGTCCCTCCCAGGTACGATTTGCATTTTAACCAGACAAAATCCTGTGATTCCAGGGAGAGTGTGATGAAGGAATTTAGGACACTGAGCAAGCTCATGAGGCCCTCAGCCCATGTCTGCCTTCACCAGGGCCATATTACCATGAAACCCAAGTCAGCCTCCAAGAACTTTTCCAAGGATTAAATCAATGTCTCCCAGAAGTGGCATTCAGCTCCGAATCTCAGTCATCTCACCTGGGAGATGGGGATGATACAGTCTGATTCCTTCCTTACAGAATTGCTTTGAGATTAATGAGAACACAGGTACAGGACCCTTAAACGATGGTCACCTAATTCCTCCCAACCATGAGGCCCTCTTCCTGGGCAGCGGTATAGGAAGCAGTGACAACATGGGATTTGGGGCTGAGAAAGTTGAATTCAAAGCCAGCTCTGCCACCGGCTAGTTGTGTGGCCTCAGGCAGGACATGTAACCTCACTGCACCTCAGTCCCCTCCCCTGAAAACAGGTATGGAAATATACTTCACGCAAGGTTGAGGGAAGATCTGACAGGGTAACATTTAATAAAACAAACTGATGCTTAGTGGACACTCAATAAGTGTTTGCTCTCATTCCCTTCACAGTGGCTTTTGGCCCAATTCAATCCTGGAGGCATCATGTAGTTAGAGGCTGTGTCTTTTGTAAACATATTTATATGCATGATTCATTACACAGTGCAATGTGAAGATGGCAAATTCACATACGGTCAGAGAGTTCTCAGCCTATGATTTTTAAAATATTGAGTTACTGTTTCTATTTTAAGAAGATAATATATTTAGCTATGCTAAAATGCTCGCTTAAAAATTTTCTTAACCATGCTGTGGGGCTGATACTGTACTCCATAGACTTATCTGTCCACCCGTCCATCCATCCATCTATGCATATCTATCTATATCTATTATCTAGCCTCCATATCTGTTTATCTATATCTATCATCTATCCATCCATCTATGCATCTATCTATCTGTCCATCCAACTACACACACACGCATCCATCCATCCATCCATTCAACATATAATGGATACTGTGTGCCGGGCCCTTGTTCTGGATGCTGGGCACACAGCGATAAGTAAGACAGACATGTTCTTGATCTCATGGTACTTAGTGTAGATTCTTGGGAAGTGGGGTATAACTAAAAAGCTAAGTGACCTGGGGGCTCAGTTTGGTACCTGGGAGTCAGACA
>NW_007734137.1:6504-8353 GCF_000696425.1 Galeopterus variegatus | reverse complement strand
AAAATGTCCTAAACCTCAGCTCATGAGGATTATTTTGTTTAATTTTTGTAATAAACCTGTGAGGCTGAGTCTATTACTAACACCATTTGACAGACAAAATAAATGACACCTGGGTGAAGTGGCTTGTCCTGGGTCACAGACTTAGAAAACCTCAGAGCTGAGATTTGCACCCACAGTTCTAAGGTGGTCTTGAAGCCCAGAGCTGGGGAGGACATTCCCTGAAGTGTAAGTGGCGCATGCAAGGGCTCAAAGGGGGCAGAAATGTGTTGCCTGCAGTTCTGCTTGGGGAGAAATAGTAGGAGATGAGATGGGTACAGGGGTCTCATTTCTGCTCTTCTCAAACATATCAGGCCCTTGTGTGCTAGAGAACACAGTTGAAGGAAAGTTACTTTGCATGGTTCATAATAGAATCATCACAAACACTCCCTACCCCCTGCTGTGCCTCCATGGGGTGACTGNAAAATGTCCTAAACCTCAGCTCATGAGGATTATTTTGTTTAATTTTTGTAATAAACCTGTGGGGCTGAGTCTATTACTAACACCATTTGACAGACAAAATAAATGACACCTGGGTGAAGTGGCTTGTCCTGGGTCACAGAGTTAGAAAACCTCAGAGCTGAGATTTGCACCCACAGTTCTAAGGTGGTCTTGAAGCCCAGAGCTGGGGAGGACATTCCCTGAAGTGTAAGTGGTGCATGCAAGGGCTCAAAGGGGGCAGAAATGTGTTGCCTGCAGTTCTGCTTGGGGAGAAATAGTAGGAGATGAGATGGGTACAGAGGTCTCATTTCTGCTCTTCTCAAACATATCAGGCCCTTGTGTGCTAGAGAACACAGTTGAAGGAAAGTTACTTTGCACGTTCATAATAGAATCATCACAAACACTCCCTACCCCCTGCTGTGCCTCCATGGGGTGACTGCTTTGGTGACAGCCTGGATTGGGGCCTTTTTCTGCAAATAGATTACATCATTACCACAAGAGAGGCTTGAGTTGTGAGAATGACAGTTTTATGGCCCATAGACCCCCCACAACTGGAACCATCTGGACTTTTAAAAGCTTGGTAATGAAACATTGTCAACAACCCTCTGCATGAGATGCACAGCAGGCTGAGATCTAAAACCAGGAGTTTGCCATGGGGGAAGCAGTGAGTTCCAACAGGGGGCTCATGGCCATAAGGTTTTAGGTAGGGTAACTTGCTGTGTGACCTCATGCAGATGTCTCCTCTTTTCTTTGCTTCACTTTTCCTCCTGAATGAGCCTCATTTACCCAGCACATAGGGAGATTTGGAGCTAGACATCGTAAAGATTTTCTTTTGTTAAACACCACCCCAAGCCCCTTCTCTCAATGTCTCAGGATTTCCTACTATCCTGCCACCCCCGGTTGGTGGAAGCACTGGCTCACAAATGGCTCGGGCTTGACTGGTGTCCCCCAAGTGACAAGGGTACTCATAGTAGAGCTTCATCTTGGAGGCCCTAAGTAATCTGTGCAAGGGAAGACACAGCTGCAGAAATGCCGATGCACACTGAGGGCCAGGTCTTCCCTCCATCATGAGACAGTCCTCTTCACCTCCAGCACAGGTTTTCAGAACCTGATCTAAGGGAGGTGAAGAAAACATTGCTTTTAGGTGAGCTGATAAGCCATCTGCTCTCGAGTTGTCATTGAGAAAGACAGAAAGACACAGGGATGTTTCCAGATGTGGTGTCGGGGGGATTTCAGAGGTTTTCTTTATACATATGTATATGTTTTTTAAATTTTATTTTTTTATTTTTTTAATTTTATTTTATTTATTTATATTTTTTGTCTTTTTGTCTTTTTCCATGTCCGGCAACGGATCGCAACCCTCAGTGTTGCC